>NC_056530.1:351699-431488 GCF_019175285.1 Sceloporus undulatus | reverse complement strand
GGAATCCTGGGAAATGTAGTTTTGTGAGACATCCAGCTTTCTCTGTGAGAGAGAGAGAGAGAGCATTGGAGCCACAGCAAACTGTTGAAACAATGGGCATATAGTTGCTCATCCACATGAACTGTATACCGTAAAGTAATGGATTTAATTCTAATGATCTGAATAACTAGAGGAAAAAAGTATCAGCAACACTGTAAGGGAAGAATGTATATGATACCATAGAGAAATGTCCCAGGAATGGGAGAACCAAGGTGCCACAGATGTTTGGGGATTGCTTCCTTCCTTCAGCCTCAGAGAATTCAGCTGTCGGTTCTGTCTCTGAGTCTCTTGCATCCTCTTCTTCTCCGGCTGTTGCAGAACTTGATCCTATCATTGATCCCAAATGTAGTGGCTTGGAGAGACCTGTGATTCAGTCATGGCACATTAAATGTAAAAGCCCACTTAAAAGTCAGAGGCATACATATATAATGATGGAAGATCCTGGAGAGTCTAGACCAGAACAACTCTGCTCTTTAAGGGATTTTGGACTTCAGCTCCCAGACTATTGGCTGAGGCTGAAATGATGTCCAAAATCTGCTAAAGGGCATAGTTTGGGGGCCACTGGTCTAGACCTTTTCTGGGCTTATCTATTGTTATCTGCACCAAGCGAAAGCAGGTGACTGTGCTCTAACTCAGTCCTGCAGATACCCATTTTGCCATTCTGCTAAAACAAATAGCTGGCCAGACATGCTTCTGTGAAGAAAGATAACAAGGTATGTGTAGGTGGCCTTTAGTTAATGTGTGCCTTGTTTGTTTTAACCAGAAGGTGCTTTCCCATAAATGTATGTGCGATAGATAGTAAATCCCCAGTCCACCAAGCAGGTTGTTTCGCCCTAAATATGAGGTTTGCGTGTAATGGTTATCACCGTGGCTGCATTGAAATAGACATTCTTAAATAGAGCCTTCCTCTAAAACTGAGTGATATAGAACTGACTGGTTAGTCATTTGGTGAGTCTTGTATTTGTTTCATTACTGGAGCCAAGTAATGTTGAGAGTATTTAACTGATTATATCTATAGTGTGTGTGAGAGAGAGATCTTCTATTCAAGCGCTGACCAAAGCTGTTCAGCTTCAGCAGGTGTTCTGTTTCATATGCCTTCTGCCATAATTATTTACAGCCAGACCTCCGTATCCGGATTCTGAATCCCTGGATTGAACCATCCAAGGCTTGACAATATTCACCCCAGAAATCCAAAAAGCAAATCTTGATTGTGTATTTTTATGTAAGGGACACCTTTTTATTATGCCATTCTATATACAGTGGACCTTTCCCTTACACAGAGGATCTGTTCTGGACCCTCCCACACACACACACACACACACACACACACACACACAAGACAAAAAGCACATGCTCAAGTCCATTGAAAACAATGGGGCTCATGCATGCATGCCATTCTTTTTATTACAGCGTGGCTTCAACATAAGCTGAAAGCCGTGTATGGGTTGCCATGCTTCCAGGGAGAGGTGGTAGTAAGAAGCCTCAAGGGTTGCCTGTGATGTCCTTATAACTATTTCTATTACTGTTCTATGCCTTCAAGTCATGTTTGAGTTATGGTGGCCCTAAGGCAACCCTCTTAAGGAGTTTTCTAGAGCTGAGGGTATGTGACTCACTCATGGTCATCCAGTGAGTTTCCATGTCCAAGTGGGG
Organism: Sceloporus undulatus; assembly: GCF_019175285.1. Classification (NCBI taxonomy): domain Eukaryota; kingdom Metazoa; phylum Chordata; class Lepidosauria; order Squamata; family Phrynosomatidae; genus Sceloporus; species Sceloporus undulatus. Next base: position 429,799 of record NC_056530.1, on the reverse strand, counting down.
AATTGAACCCTGGTCTCCAGGGCCATAGCCCAATGCTCAAACCACTGCACCACACAGGCCAAAATAAAGCTGCTTTGGGTCACTTTGGAGGTATGCTGTTTAAATAATGCATGCGTACTAAGAGCCTGGAAGCCGCACCAAAGTCATGATCCAGTCTTAAGGACTGGTGGACAGCTTTGGTGCAGCTTCCGGACCCTTAGGACACATGCATCATGTAAACAGCATACCCCCAAAGTGACCTGAAGCAGCTTTATTTTGGCCTGTCGGTATGGGGCCTTAGTATACTTTAGTACTGCTGTCTTGTGCTTTCAAGTCATTTCTGACTTGTGGCAATCCTGTCATGTGGGTTTTATAGCAAGATTTGTTCAGAGGGGGTTTGCCATTGCCTTGCCTTGGGACTGAGAGCATATGATGCGCCCAGGGTCACCTAATGGGTTTCATGACTGGGCAGGGAATTGAACCCTGGTCTCCAGAGTCACAGTACTATGCTGGAACCACTACTTTGTCTTGGGTGGAAGTTTTATTTTAAATAGCACCTTAAATGTGCCTTCTCCACAGAACTAACATTCTCAGAGTCCCACAAGGAAAGCGAGCAATATTAAAACTGGTTCATATCAATAAGGTGGAGGAATCTCTCCCATCGCAAGAAGCAGGAGAGAGCCACCCCTGTGATGGCAGAGGGAGGCTAGCAAGTGAAAAGGGAATCCCAGCTGGCTCCCACTCCATGACAACGCAAAGGCAGCCAAGTTGGAGCAGGGAATTTCTTACAGCGTCTGAGTGGATGTAGCTCAGGGAGAGGAGAAAGAGACATGTTCTTAAAATGTATTTCTTATGGCTTGGCCACATGATCACAGAGGTGTCTTTGACGATGCTGGCCTTTTGGTTTACTAATAGAGATGAGCATCACCTCCCACAGTTGGACATGACCTGACAACTTTGTCAAAGGGGAACACTGTTACCTTTATTAATACAATCCACATAGGAAAGATCATTGTGGCTCGGTTGCTTACATAACTCCATGGTTTGCCCACTTTTTGCTACATTTATAGTTGTTTCAGGACTTGATCGTCATGGTATGTGATGAAATTAGTCCATAAACTAATCATGACTTGGTTACAAGACAAGCTCATGTTGTGAAAGCATTTTCTCACGTGACTTGAATTTGGTTGTCAGTTGTGTGTCTGTGCTTTCTAAAAACTCTTCCCTATATAGAATAGGTTTTAGAGGAGCTCTTGAAAATGTAGGCAAAGCACACTTCAAGTCAGCGGATGCCAAAAGAAATGTGCTGTTCTTGTATCTCCTATTTGGTTTTCTTTACATACATGTGACAAAGTTAACAGCTCAAGCTTGTGGGTGGCAACATGCATGGCTTCTGTCCTGGTGTAGGAGTCGAAAAGTAGAGGATCGGGCCGAGAGCTGACTTTGTTATGTCTCCAGATGATGACAAGTCTCACATGAGTCATTCTAGGAGTAATGCTGAGAGCTCTACAGTAACTCTCTGTGTGCATTTGCCCTTTTCTTGTTTAAGAAAAGTAAAGATAATGAAATGAGAAATGCCAGCACTTATGTGCTTCCTGTGCAAAGTCATTTACAGAATGTGGAGACAAAATGCTCAGGACAGAAAAGGAATTAAGAATGCTGTTTAGCTACAGATGCCTATTCATACATAGCCCCTTTCTCTTGATTTTGGTGTTGACTGCCCTCAGATTAAATACATGAATCACTGAAATTTCCATCTGAGGGGGGGAACCCTTCTACTTTGGACCTATACAGTCTCAGCTAGGTACTTTTATGGTTTACTCTCCTTTAACTCTGTTGGCTGCAGAGGGATAATGCTTTCAGCAGGTCTCTTGTGCTAAGAAAATGTTGGCATTCACTTTGTTAGGAGCTGCCAGCAAATTATGAGATGTTTCTCTAGTGTAATTTTGTGGGGAAATGGTGAATTGGATCCAGTGGTCCTCTTCCATAAATAAGGAGAAGTCTGGAAAGTTTTGAAACTAGCAGTGTCTCCTACTCATGAATTTCTTCTATCTTTGGCGTATTTTAATTGTAGTTTAATCAAATAGAGATACAGTACATCTTGCAGTACAATGCTTTTAAGAAGCAAAAGAACAGAGAAAATATGGATTTAGGAAGGTCGGTTGTGAGGTGAGTCTGAGGTGTGGGATTGGAGCCATTTTGTGTGTGTGTCTTCAAGTCGCTTGTTGAGTTATGGCAGCTCCATACATTTCATAGGATTTTCTTAGGCAAGGAATACTTGGAGGTGGTTTTGCCAGTTCATTCCTCTGAGATATAGTCCTACAGCACCGGTATTTGCTAGCATCTTCCATCCAAGTACTAACCAGGGTTTGAACCTTCTCATCTTCCAAGATCAGACAGAATCTGGTGCTTTGTTTAGGTTAAAAGGAAAGGAAAAACTGGTGTCCTAATGGCCTTCTGACCCTGAGATATTTGATGGAAGAAAGCATATATGTTTAGATATTATCATGGTTAATTCCTCAATTTGTGTTGTGAGATCTTTGGGGGGGGGGCTCTTGATGATTCATCCCAACTCTCATCGCTCTTGAATTTGAATTTATCTCTTTTCCCAAAGTAGAAGTTCCTTTTTCTCTTGGGTGGATTGCTGCCATCAGCCACAATGGATTACATTGTTAGGACTCAGAGGCATTGGCTGAACGTTTTAATCCACTCACATCTATGGAGCATGATGTTCTGTGTGCAAAAGCTATGCTTTCTCCCTCTTTAACAGCTGACCAAGAGAAGAGAGCAAGAAAGAGGAAGGAAAGGTTGAAATCAAGGATGAGAATCAGAGAAATCTTCAAATGTTGTTGTACTGTAAGTCCCAGCAGCCCTTGCTAGCATAGCCATTAATGAGAAATGCTGGATGAGGTAGTCCAGCAGCATATGGAGGACAACATGATCTCCATCTCTGAAAAGGCCTGTTACAGACTGCCAAAATAAAGCTGCTTCGGGTCTCTTTGGAGGTATGCTATTTAAATGATGCATGCACCCTAAGAATCCGGAAGACTCCAGTGCTTAGAAATGGAGTGTGGCTTTGGCGGCAACCTCCGGACTCTTAGGACCCATCGTCATTTAAAACAGCATACCTCCAAAGAGACCCAAAGCAGCTTTATTTTGGCAGTCCTGAAAGTTTTTTAATGCTCCTTCCTGTTTCCTTTCTAGGCTTACATCTCTGATCTTAGTACCATGCAGATACCACAGGACCATAGGTTATAACAATTAAACGGTGCACCTTATTTCACTGCCAATACTTTAAATGCATTATTTATAGAAACAATTCATACAATTTATAGAAACAATGCTTGTCTTGAGAAAGCGTTGCTGGAACCACGTTGGGATGACAGTTTGGGCCATCCATGTCAGAGAAGGATGGATTCCAGCTGAAAACAGATGGAAATGATAGTTGCAGAAATTGCAACTAGCCAAGTATTTCATTTAGCTTGGGAAAAAACAGGAGCAGTATAATACTTGTTTTAAAGGTAAAAGTGCAGGGAAGGTTGCAACTACATTCGATATGGTAAGCAAAAGGATAGCTTTAAACTCTTGGAGGTGAAAAGCTGTTGGATCGGTCTTTGTATTACAGTTATAGAACTAAAGTTCATTAAATCACAAATGGGGTTGGGTGAGTTTATGAACAATTTACCATTACGTGACCCTCAGAGTCACATAGGGGTTTTCTCACTGCTTGTAATTTTGCTTGGAATCATCTGTGGTTTTGCTCACGCATTGAATCTACCTGATCACTATATAGAACTCTCCTTTCCCTGAGTTTGGAGGGTGGAGTATGTGTTTGCTTTGTGTGTTGTTTAGCTTGATTGCTTGAATGATGATGAGCTCTTTGCTCTGCAAGCCCCTTTGTCTCCTCTGTGGGCAGTTTGGTTTGTGCTGAATGGCTCTTTGGCAATCTCTGAGGGCTCAGTCTTACAGAAGGGTCAGACTAGATAAACTTTGGAGTAAATTCCTGATATTATGCACTGAGTCGGAACAAGCTTTAGGAACCTGGGCATGTTTTCATGTTGCCTTTTCAGTTGCTATATTTCCCTCTATCAATATAAAAGTTATTTCAGGAGATAATGGGATGGATTTTCAATGGTGTGCTGTGTTATGGTTCGTATTATCTTTCAATGCATTTTAATGTTTAATGTCTTAACTTTATAAATTGTTCAATTGTTTTTAAAATAACTTTTTTATTGACATATCTTATCAAAGTTTCATTATAGTTACTGGGAGAAAGGCAGGATGTAAATGAATGCAAGAAGGAAGAAGGAGTTGTTGTTGATGATGATTGATGATGATGTATAGACTTCACATGCATTTTATGCAGTGTGAGCAAAGAATTGGACTTTACTAAGATTTGTTCAATGTAAAAATCTAAACTCCTTTCCCTGTTTTTGGCAGGACCCGTTGGGGCTCAGCCCCTGCTCATGGTGCCCCGACGCCCTGGCTATGGCACCATGGGCAAACCCATTAAACTGCTGGCCAACTGCTTCCAAGTTGAAATCCCAAAGATTGACGTCTACCTCTATGAGGTGGATATTAAGCCAGATAAGTGTCCTCGGAGAGTGAACAGGTGAGAGACGATGGCTAATGTTACTACACTTTACTAACAGATATGCAGTTATCGATGAATTTAGATGCTCTGCCTTTTTCTACTACAGGTGCTTGAGGCATGACACATAGGAGTAATCAGAGTGTTCTGTCTGATCAAAATACGTTTGTCCCTAATTTTTCTTTGTACGTCAGTAAAGTATCCTAATGTTATTTATACAGTACTCAAAATTAAGAGCATCTTTTACTTTGGGATCTGGAGACCTTGGGTTTCATTCCCACTGGCTGACCTTGGGCAAGTCACTGCTCTCAGACTCAGAGGAAGGCAATGGCAATCCTCCTCTGAACGTAACTTGCCAAGAAAACCCCATGATAGGATCACCTTAGGGTCGCCATAAGTTGGAAATGACTTGAAGGTACACACAGCACATATAGCAGTTAGGATAGTTAATAAAGGTGTGGGTGCTAAGTAATAGCTGCTTGTAGACTGAATATACATTTATTACATTGACGCTCTCAACAGGATTATAGAATTAAGAATTGCTCGTGAAAATGATATGTTTCTTAGATGATGGTTAGAATGTGTTAATTTGTTCAATGGCATATTTGATGTTGAAACTGCTAGTATGTCAAATATTTTGGGAGTAAGTGGAATCTAATCTGAAATTGAATCAGCTTCCCAAAGTTAAGATATCATTGTGATTCTGGTCCTGGCTCTGTAGGTAAGTCTTTATATAGCTTAGGTTGTCTGACAAGCTGTCAAGTGGCCATATGCCATTCTTGTGTCCCTTTGCTATTAGCATTGTATTAAATATTGTAATGTATATTAACCTGAACTGGTATGTTCAATTCTGTGGCAGGATGTTTCAGTTCTGGGTTTTCTGGTTCCATCCATCTGGTTCCAGTTTAGACCTTCAATGTTTTGGTTTATACTGTGAAATCCAAATTGTAATGTGTACTTGAACGTATGTTAGTTTGTTTTCTGTTTTTTAAAAATGCCCTTTTTACTACACACGGTGTTTGTTGTTAGCTGCCCATGAGTCAGTTTCGACTCATGGCCACGGTGTGTATGAGACATTTCCAATCCCCCGCCAACCACTTTGCTTAAGTCCTACAGGCATTTCGTCTGGATCAAAAGTTGTTACAACTGCGCTTCTGAGTATATAGTGTTTAAATGACATTTAAAATGCAGTTATGTAAGCAGTGCCTGTTCATAAATTCTCATCATGGTTTCTCTTATAATCGTTTGGGTTCTTGTAAAGTGTTGTCTACAATTAATAGTTTAAAGAAAAGACTAGTTTAACTCGTTTTTAAAGCTAATTTGGTGTCCCTTTCATTTATAAGGTTTCATGCCTTTGATCCTGTCTACCAACAAAAATGAGGTATTTGACAACACCGGCCCAAGCTGATATTGCAAAGAAAGTTTATATATATATACACACACACACACACACACACACACACACACACACACACACATTTTAAAAGATTTGTTTAAATGCTATACTGTAGTGTTATAGGATAGTTTCCAGTGACCTATTCAGACACTTGAGGTAAAACTGGCTAGTTATTTTTCCCTTGATACTAAAAGTTTTTGCATCCAAAGAAGCAAGGACTGCCATTACTAACCCAACTGCTTAAAATAAGTTATTAAAAATGATGGTCACATAATTATCACGAAAGTCAAATAAATTCTCAGAGGTCCCCAAGGACAGAAAAGTTTTCATACCAGATGTTTGTGGTGTCATTTATATGGCCCTGCAGTATGTGTCGGCCCATTTGGGAATCAGAATAGCCCCGTGTAACTGATTCAAAAGACAGATGATTTCAACTCTAATTTCTGCAATAGTCATTTGGTGTGAACTCTTTGTTTTTGTAGCTGACTGATTTCATACCTGCTAAAGAGTTTCATCAGCTAGTCTTTGTAATGCTGTAGCAATGAAATCCCCACCAGAGTTTAGGATAACTAGATTTTTCAGTTAAGTCTTTCTCAATTATGGGCCATGGCCTTATTGCATGCTACTTAAAATATTGAGCATAGGTTGTATGGAAAATAGCTGGCTTGAAACCTAGATAAAATAGAATGAAATAAGAGTAGCAGACAGGAAAAATGTTTAATTTTTGAGAGCTTAATCCTTTGAGGACTGTTGATTCTAGAGCATAACTTTGGCCCCATACAGAGAGGCCAAAAGAAAGCTGCTTTGGGTCACTTTGGAGGTATTCTGGTTCAATGATGCATGTGTAGTAAGAGTTCGGTAGCTGCGCCAAAGCCATGATCCAGTCCTAAGGACTAGAGCACAGCTTCCAGACTCTTAGTACGCATGCATCATTGAAACAGCATACCTCCAAAGTGACCCAAAGCAGCTTTATTTTGGCCTGTCTGTATGGGGCCTTTGTTGCATGAGAAGGGGTTAGTAGTGAGTAAAATATAGAAACGTGGCCTAATTGTTTTCTGACATAGACCCAAGTAAAAATTGATTTTTTAAATAAAAAGAGGCACTTTTCTAATAGTGGTTGAGTTCGCATCCAACTGTTTTGTTGAAATAGCTTGGGAAGGACCATTTTATGTAAATAAGCCTTTTGTTTTCGGTGGCGTGAGAAAACAGCGACTCTTAGTAACACAAGATGCTGTTGCAAGGCCACTGAAGATATTTTGTGTCCCAATGTTGCTCTCACCATGCAGATGGGGTTGCAATACTGTAGCAAGAAATATTAACTGGATTAATTAAAAAGAAAAACCTGAATAGTTTACAAACTTTGTATAAGAGAATAATACGTTGGAAAGAGCTGGGCTTGTTGTCTCTTCATTAGAATATGTGGTTTGTCATTCATCATTTTGGGCCTTTTTGAAGAAATATTAAATGTGTGTTTGGTTCTGAGGAAAGAGTAGTAATCATTCTCACATGCAATGTCCCCGGACTTCATTTTGTATTGATAGTGTGAAAGCTTATGGATGAACGCTTGTGCTTATTGTGCTACAACATCTCTATAAACACGTGGAAGATATTTCAGATACCAACTCTCTTCAAAGATGTGAGATTTAGGGTTGATAAAAATCAAACTCTGCTTATACTGCAGTTCCCATCTTTCCCGGCTGATGGCTATATTGTCTGGGATGATGGCAGATGTAATCCGACATTTCTAGAGGATTCTAAGTTGTTAAAGGCAGAATTAAATGGTCTGAAATACAGTACAATTTTTTGGCTCGTGGTTTTAACCCCATTGCTGCCGTGCTGTTCAAATGCAAATGTACTTGTTTCTTTTCCTAGAGAGGTGGTTGATTCAATGGTGCAGCATTTTAAAGTGACAATATTTGGGGACCGCAGGCCAGTTTATGATGGCAAAAGAAGCCTTTATACAGCCAATCCACTCCCTGTGGCAACAACTGGGGTAAGTTAGTTTTGTCTTGCCGTAAGTTCTAATTGCTCTCAAGTTAAAGGAATTGCTTTCCCAAAGCGTTACCTTTTTATTGGTGAAAAGATGCAGAGGTAGCTATGTTGGCCATTTAGTAAATTCAAACAAAAATCCACCAAACAGTGATAACTTTATTGCCCAACTGAAATGCACAATATACTTGTTGCAAGCTTTCGAAGTTCCACTGGCTTCTTCATCAGGGAAGATGTTATATACCAAACAGGAACAAAATTAGAGATGTTAGTAAGATGCCTGCATTTTGTTGTTTCTGTCCTTAGTTAAGATGGTATGAGGAGGTAACATGTTGGTGGTCATTGCAAAGTTAGCCAAATTCAATGAAGCAACTTGAGCCAAAAAAAGGAGGGTGGGGAAGAACAGGTATTGACCTGGAGGACATTGCAGCCTCAAACTTTACTGTCAGAGAAGCTGTTGAGGGGAGCATGGTTAATGGCGTATAAGAGCATGTGACTGTGATGGCTACTGTCCCTCCAAATCTGCACTGCCAGACTCAAACCCGGGACCCTCTTAAGTGTCCCCTGCATTATAGCTCTCTTTAGATGCCAGCCCTCTGGGTTCCAAGTCCCCCCCCCCCAGCTTGGCACCAACTATTCTTTGACAGTCACACATCCACTATCTAATGTATCCCAAACCTAAAAGATTTTTCCCACTGTTGGTAGCATTTTAATGTGTTTCTGAAATCACTTCAGACAGCTGTTTGTTAAAACAAAATAATAAATTTATTTACAACTCAGGCTGAATACAATATCTCTTTTTGTGGATGGTGTTCACAGTGGATATGGTGTATACATATTTTATTAGTTACACGCCTTAGTAGTTTCTTTAGCTTGTCTTTCTGATTGTTTCTTTATAGCTTTATATATGTTCCCTTACAGGCTTAAGTTAGCACAGAACCTTTATTAAATGTTTATATCTTATAACCTTCCTGGTCACCTCTGACTCAACTAGTCACCAAACACTATGTCTCCTGCAGGTTGCTACAACAATGTAGTAGCAGCAAAATTTATTTGGTCGTTGACCAGTATACAAACACTTGATGAAATAATAATGTCATGGAAGTGGCTTTCCTTCATGCTTTCAGTCTTTATGCCCCTGCCCTTCTGCTTTCTCAACACTTTATGTGCTTACAATCTTTCTTAAGACATTTTTTTTTCTTCCAATAGGTTGATTTGGATGTCACATTGCCAGGAGAAGGTGGCAAAGATCGTCCTTTCAAGGTGTCAATAAAATTTGTTTCCCGGGTGAGCTGGCACTTACTGCATGAGGTTCTGACAGGACGAACCTTGCCTGAACCTCTGGAATTAGACAAGCCAATCAGCACTAACCCTGTTCATGCTGTTGATGTGGTGCTACGACACTTGCCCTCAATGAAGTAGGTCTTCTGGACAGTTTTCTTAAGTTCTTTCAAGCAGATCTCTTTTCAAGGCTATATAAGTGTTTTGAGGAAGGGAGAAAAGTTGGCACACACTTCACATTAATGGTACGGTTGGAGGTGGCTCAGCTTTATCCATTTGGCATAGGCAGGGGTTCTTCTGGAAGATCGTTGGCTAATAAGAAACTTTCTACAGTTGAGGGCATTTAGGAGTGATCCAGGACAATGAGATGCTTGTGTTGAGTTTACCAAGTGGCAGCCAGTCAGACAATGTGCACAGTAGATCAGCACAAATATCAAATGCACTGTAACAAGTGCTTTGCATGTCTTACTTACTCAGATTCTGTTTCAGAGTTTATATGTTTTAAAGCAATTTAGCGTGTACTGATCCTATCAAAACACCGCTGGTTTTGTGGCAGAATTTCCCCAAACAATCAAGATGGAGGATTTGAATTTCACCTTGGACATTCCAGAAATATGAAACTACTGTCCTCTGCACCTTGGTGTATTTGGACTCATTCTCTTTTGCATGTCCGTGAAGTATGATTTTCCTCTCTAACAAGATGAAATAAAAAAAATAATCTGTTAAAATAATCACTTCAGACTTGTGGATTTCCAAATGAGAAGTGAAACCTAAGACTGAGGTGATATACTGAGGCTAAGAGACTGAAGAATGAAACCAGGTGCTCAGAGTTTACATTTTACTTCTGTTGCAAAGTTATTAACACAGTCATTTTCTCTCAGCCTGGGAACAACCCCAAACTCAGCACTGGGAAAATAAACCTATTTTACAGGGCTGTAAGCATAAGTGAAAGAATGTACGTGAAGCACTTCAAGGACTGAAAGTTCTACACAGATGGAAATAAATGCTATTAAAGTAGCTTTCAAAACCACTGAACCTGAAATGCTCTCTTTTGACAAAGTCCCCATATCCTGTGCTTCTAAGAACAGTGGAAAACTGTATTGTTTCCTAGACAAAGTAGGATCTGACAAAGTAGTAAGTAAATTTCTTTCATCTAACTGAGGAGTGGCACATGTTAGGACACCACTTAAACAAAGGGAATTGTTTTACTGTTTTGTCCGATCCTATTTTAAGTTTTTGAATGACAAGCCATGTAGGTTACAGAGCTTGTCTTCTGCCTCTTCTGTTGCCCTAAGTTGGAGAAGAGGACGCCATTCTGCTCCCATCCTTACCAAGGTAAAAATCAGCTTCCAGTCTATTTGGCTTTTGTGCATGGAAGCCTTCACTTCAAGTAACCAAACATCTTTAGCCTGACCCTGCACAGTAAGCCACTCCTGGTATTGTCTATTTATAAGATACTGATTGAAGAAAACTCTTTATGAACAGTGGTAGTAATTTGACCTTTTTTAATATAGGTATACACCTGTAGGCCGGTCCTTCTTCTCTGCTCCAGAAGGTTATGATCATCCCTTGGGAGGTGGCAGGGAAGTATGGTTTGGATTCCATCAGTCTGTTCGGCCTGCAATGTGGAAAATGATGCTAAATATTGATGGTAAGACAATAGTCCTCTCTTTGTGATATATGTAAGAATTTTATTTGCATAAATGATGGTTGTGTATGCCATCCTGTGCATTCATTGTTTGGAAGTTAAAATGGTTTGTTTTAGAAGTTTCAGTTTTGAATGCAGGTTAAATCTGTTGTCTTCATTTTATGGCCTACACTATTTTGCCTTGAGATGGGAAATGGATATGTCTAAATGAATCTCTGTGCCTATAGGACTTGCAGCTTAATGCAGTGGGTGGAGGGAAAGAAATATAGCAGTGCAAATGTAGTTCACTTCCAAGCCCTGGTCCACATTGCATTTCTTGCTTACTGTCCTCCAACGTGACCTTTAAATCAACTATGATTAGCCTTCCCTAAACCAGGAGTGGATTGATTTCACTTGAGTAGTGTACATCTTTTACTCTTACCCCATGGTTTACCAATCTCTATTTAAAGAAAGAGAGCAAGACTTGCATCTTAAAAGTGAAGGCATAAGTTTCTCTTCCATTCTGAGGAATTCCTTTTAAGGAATGGAGAAATGGTGACCAGCTTGACACTTCTTAATGAAAGCCTGGCTTTCAGTGCAGAAAATCCAAGTAGTGGCAGGTGTATAAGCTAGGTTATATTGAAGTAATTTGAAGTTCATGAGGCAGCATGGTGTAATGATTTGAATGTTGGATTATGATGCTGGAGATCATGATTCACATCCCCATTCGCCCATGGAGTGTGTCCTTGGGCAAGTTACACTCTCTCAGCCTCACAGGAAGGCAAAGAGAAACTCCCTTGGAACAAATCTTTCCAAGATAACCCCATGATAACTTTAAGGTCACCATTAAGTCAGAAATGACTTGAAGGCACACGGAGCAAGATAACAATGTTCCACAGATATAGACCACTGACTTCAGCACCGATTGGATAATGGAAGGAGTTTGAACACGTTATTTGAAATGTTTGTGGTTCGAAAGAATAAACTGATCTCCAAATCTCTGACTTAACTTTACCGCTATGCTTTGCGTAACCCAAGGCTGAAGACCAACCAGCAAGAAGCTGATTCGTTTTTAGTTTAGCCTACATGAACATTGTAGTTGAGGACTTAAGCCTTTGTTGTGGAAGAATAACTTTCCCCATCTTGATTGGAAGATGGCATGTGCAAGAAATCCTCTGAAACCTCTTAATCACTGCCCAGCCAATGCTAAGTACTTATAAAATCTTTTCCAATTGGTTGGGTAAATCATTCTGATGGTGACAAACTGCAGCAGGTTGGGGCTTGGAGTGGGCAGAGTATAAGCTATTGGTGTTCATTCAGCTAATCAGCGTCTGTGGGCATCTAGCATGCGTCATGTGAAGTTGGCGGGTAGCTGATGGTGACGCATGTCTGAAGAATGTTTTGTTGTATTTGTATGGGGACATTCTGATTGGTGTACTTGAGGCCTGGGAACTTCAGAAATACCTCATTAACTCTTTCACAGTCCAGTAATTTTGCTGTATGGGAAGTGCTTGAAACATGTTGCTTCTCTGCCTAGTGTTCAGTCATTGTAGCAAAGGTGGGGATAAATTCATCACTGCTAAGTTAAACCATTTATAATGTAGCAAAACTTCAAATACCCCAAAATGCTACTTGAGTACACATTATGCTGCACAGTGAGATAGTGTTTGCACAGGTTATTTTTCTCTTCTCCTGTAAACTATTGTATAAACACATGCTTATTCAAAAAACTGTGTATACCTAATGGAAGGACTTCAAAGCTAATTTGGACTTGTGAATAGTTAGATGCTATATTAGGCTGCAGCTTAACATGCAGAGATATAGAGATCCCAAGCATTTTGAATAAGGGAGACTCAACCTCTACTGTACGCTTTTCAAAAAGGTTTAATGGAAAATTGAGATGACCAAAACTGTTTAATTTTTTTGTGTGTTTTCATATAAATATGAAGTCAAACTTAACAACAGTCATGTGGGGTGGAAAAGTTTGCCAAACCTCATAATTTCGGGTTCTCTTTTGATAATTCATTTAGAGAACCATTTGTATACAATTGCCTGCTTTACTCACCACAAAGATGTTTTGGAGAACGTCCATTTCCTCACCTGTCTCTTTTGAAAATTTCTCTTAAGTTTCTGCCACTGCCTTCTACAAAGCACAACCTGTAATTCAGTTCATGTGTGAAGTTCTTGATATTCACAACATCGATGAACAACCACGACCTCTGACTGATTCTCACCGGGTAAAATTCACCAAAGAGATAAAGGGTAAGTACAAAAAAAGAGCAAATGAACTATATAGGCAACTCAGAATGCTTTCAGTAGCTTTCTCTGCACTTGCTGTATTGATGATGTTTGATGTTACTTAGAAAGTCAGCTAAGCCAATTTTTATTAACCTGTGTTGTTTTGTGGAACGTGATACACATGTGTGCATCTGTATCCACCTGTATTTCAAGTTCCATCTGTATTTTAAGCAGTATGGAGGGTGGAGAGCAGACAATGCTATTTGAGAGAGAAGGAAGTGTATTGTGTGTTTTCTTTTTAATTGTTTCTATTTTAATATGTTGTGCCCTACCTTGAGCCTTGAGGAGAGGTGGGAAAGAAATAAACCATTATTATTATGATTATTATTATCTTGGATCACCTTGTGAACAGATCCATCTCACACAGATTCTTAATTTGTCTTCCATGGATGTAAGGAGTCCATGATTGGGCTTCAGGAGTTCAGTAAATGGACTGCAAAATTTCCTCCTTTGATTTCCTTCCTGTGTTAACATGTTTTTTTCTTTCCCCTGGGAAGGGTGTCTGTGGCTTTCATCAGATCCTCATAAAGGAAATCATATAGTTCATTGAACATCAGCAACTTTTTTTATCTAATTACACAGTAGAAAACATGTCAAGGGCCATGCATATCTGTGTGCGCACATGCAGAATAGAATGTGGAGAGAGGTCCTCTGAAGTTTTAGTGTGGCTTGTTGTACCCATTTGTGACTTTTTTCCCCTAGGCTCATTCTTTCACATATGAAATTATAAGCATTCAGTGTGTGTGTTACACTTCCTACAATTGTGCCATGGTATTAAGAAACCTGCCTTAATACCTGGAGACTCTTATTGTACAGTACTAGTCATTCAGATACATTTAAATACATTTTCATAATGTTATGAAATAGCTGTTGCATTTACCACACACCCTTTTAGGTGCAGGCATTCTTTGACATTGGTATTCTTTCTCACCCATTGTTTTCAAATAGGTCTGAAGGTTGAAGTGACTCATTGTGGAACAATGAGACGGAAGTACCGCGTCTGCAATGTTACACGGAGACCTGCCAGTCATCAAACGTAAGCAAGTGTTTGCAACTGTAAGCATATAACAGCTGCTCATAGTACTGCTTCTTGGGGGAAATGAAACAAGAGAGAAGTTAGGTCTCTCTGTTTTGCTTTCATGAAAATGCACTTTCTCTTTTTTCAGTTTCCCATTGCAGTTAGAAAATGGCCAGACTGTGGAGAGAACGGTAGCACAGTACTTCAGAGAAAAGTACAACCTCCAGCTGAAATACCCTCATCTTCCTTGTCTACAAGTGGGACAGGAGCAGAAACACACCTACCTGCCTCTTGAAGTAATTTTGCCAAACTTTTGACATCTTTCTTTTGTGTAAAAGCATTTTATATAAAGAGAGGGGGGCGTCTGAAGATAACACATTTTATGTGTGTGATGAAATGTGCTTTAGGCCATCAAAACTTATGCCATAATGCCTCTATTAGTGTTTGATGAGCCACAAGATTCTGTGCTTAAATTTTTTTTTAAAAAAATCTACCAACATTTTTCTGAAAGTCCAAACTATTTTTGCACATATCACCTGAAAACATCATTAAACAATAATTGTGACCATTGGTCCAGGATGGTCACTCTCAAATTTTTTTGCTCATGAGGCCTTCATATGGTGTTTGGGTGTATTTGTAGAGCATCCTTTCACACAGGAGGCTGATCCAGTGTAAGATGAAGAATTGAAGGTGACTTATGAAGTTGTTGAGCACTGGCCTTTTCCAATCAAGTGATCTACATTCATCTGCAGTTCTAATTAGCAAAGGAAGATCAGTATTGATAATTAAACTAACATTTGCAGAAACATGTAAAAGCCCTTTATAGTGGTAGCATCTTTTCTACTGAATGCCCCCCCCCCAGAGAGGTTCACCTAAAATCATAGTCTTTATGGACAGCTAAAATTCTTTTTAATCTGTTAGGTATTTTACAAACTTTTTATATCATAGCTTTCTTATTTGTTGCTGACTTTACTTCAGTATTATATACACTACTGTTTTTATTCCTTGCTGATAGCTTCGTCTTGGTTTATTAGAGGCTGTTTATAGTAGCTATTTTGCCATTTCTGTTTTATATGTTTGATATTGAATATTGTACAAAGAAGTTGGTTATTGCAACTTCTTTTTTATTTAATATATATTTTTATTAATTTCCACCAAAGCAAATATAAAATACATAAACACATCAACAATCCACATTCATACATTCAAATATCCACAGAGTACATAATACATAATGCAATACATTGAGTTATTGCAACTTCTAAAGTGAAATAAAGAGGTACATGCTCCATTGCGGATCCTTTTATTGAGTAGCCCTGGAATTGCTGAAAGACAGTTTGAAAATTATTTCACCATGTGAAAAGCTTCAGATTCATCGCATAATTCCATGTTGATTTGTATGATGTTAGTCATGTGACTAACGTGTCGTATTTCTATAGGTTTGTAACATTGTGGCAGGCCAGCGATGTATCAAGAAACTAACAGACAATCAAACATCAACGATGATAAAAGCAACAGCAAGATCGGCTCCAGACAGACAGGAAGAAATCAGCAGGCTGGTTAGTTCAGTCTTGAATCAGAAAGAATAATAAAATAATAAAAATAAAACTTGATATCCCGCTTCTCTGTCAGTGACAGTCGAGGCAATCGAATCAATATGGATCCTCTTTTCACTCCAGGTGAGAAGTGCAAATTACGATGCCGACCCATTTGTTCAGGAATTTCAGTTTAAAGTCCGTGATGAAATGGCTCATGTGACAGGGCGTGTGCTCCCAGCTCCCATGCTGCAATATGGAGGACGGGTAAGAAATGTTTATTTGTGTCCTGTTACATCCTACAGGTCCTATTGTAATACTAGATTGGACTGTTACTTTGGCCTGTAGTTCTGTTTTCACACAGTATCTGTAGAATGACCCCAGTATTCCCTTCGCTAGTGTTTCATTTCTGGGCTAAATCCTGGATTGTGTGGTGTCCTCCCAACTCCAGGGGTTCGTGAAAGAACTGGATTATCTGGATTCGTTTCAGTCCAGCTTCATGCCTGGTTATGGGACAGAGGAAGCTTTGTCACCTTGGTGTAATACTATGCTCGAAGGTGGACAGGAAGGATTTCCCCCTGCACTCAGTACCATCAGTCATGGTATCTTTTTGGGTAGCCTGCCTGGTATGGGACTGGGAGGGACTGTTTGGCAGTGGCTCTGCTCTTTCCTGGAGAGACAGGTTCAGAAGAATTCCGTTTTAACATTCTTGGCCATTCACCAGTGGTGTTCCCCAGGGCTTTGTTTTAATCCCCATAATATTTAGTTTTTACATAAAACTCTTACAAGACATTGGCTGAAGGTGAAGTGCCACAAGTACATTCCTGATACCCTGCTCCTATTTTTTCTTTTCACCTAAATCTGAAAAAAAAAAAAATAGTTTTAGTTCTAAACTAGCATTGGGGTCAGTAATAGACTGGTTGAGAGCAAACCAAGGTAACCAAAGCTGTTTATGTCTCAGAGCCAGGCCTGAAGCCAGATTGAACTAGGTTATGATATGTACATCTTTGTACATTTTGGGTCCAGGTTATCCAAAGGACTGTATCTGCTCATATTAGCTTACCCGAATTTTAATATATACAAGGAAGTACAGTGAGCCCACACCATATGAGGGCTTGTTATAGGCGGCTTTCAGCTTACGTTGAAGCCGCCTATTAAATGCCAGAATGCACAGCACGCACGCATAGACACACAACAAGCACGAGCCCCATTATATCCAATGGGGTTGGGAATGGCGTGCGCGGAGAGCACGAGCCCCATTAAATATAAAGGGGCTTGAACATATGCGCATTTTGCTTTACACGGGGGGGGGTCTGAAATGGATCCCCCGCGTAAAGCAAGGGCCCACTGTGTATATTGCAGTCCTACCACCTCCAAAGGGGCAAGAATATAGGGAAAGGCGTTCTTGGTGACTGCTCCTAGGCTATGGAATGTTCTTCACAGAAGGATTCCCCTCCTTTTTGTCCTATCAGTTGGCAAATACATTTTATTCAGACGGTCTTTTGGTAACTAGCTAGTCTTCTAGTGTTTAAATACATTACATTAATAAAAACATTAAGGGAGTGTTTTAAATCCTTTATTGCTTAGTCTAAAGACCATTGCAAAGAAAAACCCAGGCTTTCAAAATCATAAAGTTAACTAACTAACTAAATAAATAAAATACATCCCTAAGCTTAACATACATACCTTATGTTATAAAACAGATTACATTGTAATAACAAAGGAAGAGTACTAATTAACCATTGGAGTCATAACAAAAAGCATTTTATACACTCACATCCTCAGATTCCTATACCAGTTAAGATGGTCTCCAAGAGGTTTTCTCTACATGTGGTAGCCTTTGCCACAAATTCATCAATACTTTGGATTACATATGATTTGTTGATTGTAACAAGAAACTGAGTTTCTCTTTCACAGCCTAGCATTTCATTTTCTTTAGGATAGACTCTAAATAACTTTCTCTAATACCAGCATATATCTGGCACTCAAGTATATAATGAACCATATCCTCCAACGCTGGTTTTCCAAACATGCACAGTCAATCTTGAACTGGGATACCATAAAATCTTCCCAGTTTCATCATCATATCTATTTGTTCAAAATGTAAATGACTAAGGGCTTTACATGATGACATTGGCAGGTATTTTTTTTTTACATTTATGTTCACATTTCACACTAGCTAACCATTTCACTGTTGCTATTGTCCCTAGGGCAGTTAGTAAATTAGTGTGTAATGTAATATTTGTAAATTAATGTATTTTACTGTAATGTTTTAATTTGTGAGCTGTCTTGTCTCCCAGACTAGGGTAAGATGGTAAATAAGTAAGTATGACATAAAGTTGCATATAGTTTACATTTCTAGAATACTGATATCTACATGTGTGTTTTTTGTGTTTATTTCCTTAGAATCGAACAGTGGCAACACCAAGCCATGGTGTGTGGGATATGCGTGGAAAACAGTTTCATACTGGTGTAGAAATAAAGATGTGGGCCATTGCTTGCTTTGCAACACAGAGGCAGTGTCGTGAAGAGATATTAAAGTAAGCCATGTGTTCAGGCAGTGAGAAGTTTCCAGTTTCACCCAACCACTTACAGAATTATAGATTGCTAATTAAGAATTGGGTGGGGGAAAGGGTGTGAGTTCAGTACTTTTCCCTTCAAACGGGTGAAACTGACCTACTTTTTTAGCTGAAAGTAGGATTTCTTTGCCCAACCCCTTTTAACTGCTGTTAGTTTGTTTCATGCATTTCCATTTATCCCTGGGTGATTTTGAGGCTGTTGTTACTGTTCAAGCTGGTGCATCAGGAGTTGTCTGTCAAGAGTTACCAGAAAATTTCACACACATATCAATGTACCCTAGGATCGCAAATATTGCTATAGGATCCTGTACATATGTAATACTCATACCTGTGGCTGATGCAGCAGAAATAGATTGTCTGACTACTTCATTTGTTAGCCCAACCACTCTTCTCATTTTGTCACATGTGGTAACCTTAAACATGGTTGAAGGCCTTTGTTAATACTACTGTTAACCATGGCTGTTGCCAACTTGTGATCAACTTGTGATTAATGTGGATTTGAAATTACAGTGTCAGATGCCTTCAAATACTGCTTAAAATAAATCCTTGTTTGTATTGCTATATAGTGGGACCTCAGTATCCATGTGGGATCAATTTTGGACCCCTCCCCCCACAGATACCAAAATCTGTGGATGCTCAAGTCACCTTGTTCCCAATGGTGGTGTGTGCACATGGCCACACCACCATTAGGGAAAATGGGACTTCAGGTAAGACCTTTGTTGTCCCCAAACAATTGGCTTACCTGAAGTCCCCCACCTTCTGGTCATCTTCTAGGCAGACACTGACACTGAGACAGCCCCTTGCTCCTTCCTCTCCCGTGGGGATCCTGCTGGGTTGTTCCCTCTGTCCATGGTTCTGACCCATGAGGAGCCCGGCCTCCATGAGGAAGGCGTTTGGCTCATCGTGAGGAGGCTCCTGTGGGTGCCCAGATCCTGGGACTCCTGCTCAGTCGCATCCCCATGGGCATCTCCGGATCCTCTGAGGTGGAGGATGGGGATGAAGACATTCCGGTGCCCTGCCAGGTGAGTCTGAGCCTGGAGTCCGGCGCTGGCTATGCCAGTCCTGGTGCTGCTGCTCCCTCCATCCCAACCAGCTACCAGGCAGAGGGCAACATGGCAATAGGGTGCGCCCTGCTGGCCTCCATGGTCCCAGAAGACAGCAGGACTGCCGGGGCTGTCCACGTGTATGAGCCGCCATTGGAGACAACTGGGGGGCTTACCATCTGAGGATGTTGGAATCCGTGGATAAGGAAGGCCCATTGTACTTGGTGGCAGTGCCCCTGTAACCATGAACAATGATGAATGTTCCCACTACAGAAAAAAGTAGCTTGAGGAATTAAATGTGCGGTTCATTAGCTTACAGTTTATGAGGATGGGGGAATGATGTCTGCATATATTATAGGGGTATGTAAACTGATATGTTACACTTGTGATTGCTAGTGTTCATAAAGCTCTCATTTTGTTGCCAGGGGTTTTACAGACCAGTTGCGCAAAATCTCCAAGGATGCAGGCATGCCAATCCAGGGCCAGCCATGCTTCTGTAAATATGCACAAGGTGCTGACAGTGTGGAGCCCATGTTTCGACACCTTAAAAACACATATTCTGGACTCCAGCTCATCATAGTCATCTTACCGGGAAAGACGCCAGTGTATGGTAAATAACCAGGAAGCTGTATTTAGCTTCATTACATTTTAGTTTATTTTCTTCTGTCCTGGCTTTTTCAGATGATGATGTAACCAAAGCTAGTGGCAGTTAAATGAGTTACAGTTAAATTAGCACAAACAAGACTGTGGCTGTTAAAAAACTTCCATGTGTTGTGAGTTGAGAAATAGCCAGAATGGGGGAAGAAGAGGAAGGTTGGAGTATAAATTTCATTTTTTAATGCCACCACTACTCCCTCCCCTCCCTTCTTCCTTCATATAGATTGTAGGCCCTGCCAAGATATTCTTTCTTTTAAATGCAAAAGTTGCCATAATACTGCTTGTGAGCCAGGTATCCTGTTGAATGTATTACTTGCACTGCTTTTTTTAACCCATCCTTATAAATAAAGAGAGGCTGGAATATGCAAGGAAGGAGGAACTGCTGACTCGGTTTTGCCTTTTGTTGTTAATCTTGTTGCAGTTAAGCTTCCCTGCTTCTATTATCCCCTTTCTCAACTGCTAGGGAAGATATGTCCTAACAAGGTGAAGAGCTGAAGAAGAAGAGCCTGCTTAGCGGCTCTTCCTCCCTTGTCAGCCTGACTTCAAGATGCTCCAGCTTTCTTTGCCTTCCTGAAGGGATCTCATTCTTCAAAATATCAAGCAGAGCTGGGTTGCTTTTTCATGGGTCATTTAGATTGCCTCTTGAGACTTCGGGCATAATTCAAATAAACTGACACTGCAATGAAAGATTTTAGAATTATCTCTTAATTGAAGTCTTACATCAATGCTTTTTTCTCAGCGGAGGTGAAGCGTGTGGGGGACACACTTTTGGGAATGGCCACACAATGTGTTCAAGTCAAGAACGTCATAAAAACATCTCCACAAACCCTCTCAAACTTGTGCCTAAAAATAAATGTAAAACTGGGAGGAATCAACAACATCCTTGTACCTCATCAACGGTAAGAATCTCTATTTAATGTTAAAGTACGTATTTGTGTAGCATCTAACAGCACTTGGCCCATGGAAGTTTTGTTCTCCCTGCAGCTGAAACCTACCAGTTGAAGGAGCAGCAACAATAGGTTTTGACCAGCTGTACTACTATATTTCAACTGGTGTGGGGCTGCAGAGACAAATCAGGGGTGCAGTATACTTGTACATCCTATATTCCCAAGTAATCTCCCTGAGAGGTTTTTTAGGCAATCTTGAGTGTGGTTGAAACCAGGATCTGTGTTGCATTCAGCTCAGGATTTCATGACCTTTTTGTTAACCACAGTGCTGTCTCATTTTGTCAATGGTTTCATGTAAAATGCAAGGCATACTCTTGGTCTTTACCTTGAAAGACTTGGATTTCCATGAATCTAGACTTGGGCTCATAGTGGCCATCTCCTCTTTTTGAGGTGGAGGACTTTTTAAAAGGTCCACTCCTTGAGGGGAACAGTTTTCTCATCACCCTTGGGGATTTTTCCAATGGAGAAAACGGGATTCTGTTGAAGCCATGATCCCACTGGGTAAAAAGATCCACTGTGGCATTGCACTCACCATGAAAATGACTGAACATGTGCTA
This sequence comes from Sceloporus undulatus, assembly GCF_019175285.1. Classification (NCBI taxonomy): domain Eukaryota; kingdom Metazoa; phylum Chordata; class Lepidosauria; order Squamata; family Phrynosomatidae; genus Sceloporus; species Sceloporus undulatus. Next base: position 408,302 of record NC_056530.1, on the reverse strand, counting down.
AAAATACATAATTTTTCCTCTGAGTGGTTCCTTCCCCATGGGTCTGAGAGCTGTTTGACACCCACCACGAGTAGGGTCTTATTACATCGTTTCCTTTCCTTCTAACGTAGAGGTGTGCGCACACCTCTTGTGTTTTTTCAGTATTTTTGAAGACCTTACCCTTCAGACAAGCATTTACTCAGAGATAAATTCCAATCAGTTTGTATTATTTTATTATATATGTGTTTTTTTTACAGAAGCTCTTTTGTATTTATTTGCTTGACATCTATTGTATGTTGATCCAAAATCTTTGCTAGGATGAACAAATTCTCTAAATCATTGACAAATAAATACATTAGTTAAAACTGGCAAAGTTACTTCAGTGATGAGAACACTTGGCTCAATAGAAAAGACAATAATGCTTAGTAAGGTAGAAGGATGCAGGAAAAGAGGAAGACCAGATTCTAGAGGGATAGACTCAATCAAGAAAGCCACAGCCCTGAGTCTGCAAGACAGAGTGATTCTCATTCATATGATCACCCAAGTCAAAATCAACTTGGTGGCAGTTAACAACAACAACAAAAGGGCTGCAAAAATGGCCCAAGATTCAACTGTATTCTTTGGTATACCACATCAGTGGAGCTGGGATTTTAGTTCCTACCTCTTCCCAACGCAGCCCTCTCTGGTGCAAAAAAATGGCTCTAAGGTTTTCCCAAACTTATCAGGAAGTATTTTAGGGTGGATGAAGAGCTGCAAAAGTCAGAAAGGAAGGGGAAAGACCCCTGCATATACTCAATTGTTTATATATCCTCTTTTGCTTTCATGTTAGTTATTGTATTCTGGCTTATAAGACATTATTAGAACTTTATGTGGTATTATGAGAATCAGGGCAGAATTTAAAGCTTTCACTCTGCAAAAATGTGGTCACCTTCAGAAAGGTAAATTTTGTTACATGTGGTTTGAATGTAACCGTGAAGATCTTTTATAGACCCTGTGGGTACATGGCAGGAGTGTTTTCTTATCTTCCAGAACATGAGGCATAACCCAGGACCTTCTGAGCAGTGCTATAGACGAATATTGGGTTTGAGGTTGACTTGTCACTTTTTTTTAAAGACCTTCTGTGTTCCAACAACCAGTGATCTTCTTGGGAGCAGATGTTACTCATCCACCTGCTGGAGATGGAAAGAAACCATCTATTGCTGCTGTAAGTTGCATTAAGAGATTAAATTTCCCCCAGATGATGAGCTCTGGTTTGGTTTTTGCTTCCTTTTTACTTGATTTTTCACTGTTATGTAGATGAAACATGTTTCATGATGTAAAATTATTCTTAGATGTCTAGAGAGTATCAGCATTATTATGAATCAAATTGATTCATTCAGCATATCTGGTCCTTGCAAGCCACATGTATCTGATTCACTCTCGTCTTCTGCTCATTTGCACTATAAGTTCTATGCAGAATGGCTGGCAACAATGGAGGAACAATCGTGTTATTGAAAACCTTGTGCCACAATAGACTGTTGTGTTGTGCCTGTTGGTTTAGCATTGTGAAATGGTGTGAAAGTTAATGTGTAAGCGACACTTATTAGGGTTGCCTGTAGAATTCAGTTCTGTTCATATATGTTGAGTGTGTTTGCTGTGTGTGTATTTCATGATACCAGGCACATTTGGCATTAATGAAATGCTGATGAAGTATATTCCATTCAGTTTTGCTCCATAAAAGTAATTTCTTTCCTGGCGCTAAGAAATAAAATGTACTTCATTTTGAAAGTCATAAACTTTCATACAGCAGATGGTTTTCACAGCTTTCAGTAACTGTTTTGTCATTTTATGAAGTCCTGTTTTAAATTATGCCTTTGTATCATGTAATCCCCCCCCCCACAGACACACAAAACTAGAGAAAGCATGCTGCAGATGTTGTCCTTGTGGAACTATTATGTTGTGTCTCTTGTCTTTAGGTTGTAGGTAGCATGGATGCCCATCCAAGCAGGTACTGTGCCACAGTGAGAGTTCAAAAACCTCGCCAGGAGATAATCCAAGATTTGGCCTCCATGGTTAGAGAACTTCTCATCCAGTTCTACAAGTCAACACGCTTCAAGCCCACGCGAATCATCTTCTACCGTGATGGAGTATCAGAGGGACAGTTTCGACAGGTCTTTAGATAATTTATATCCTGTGTCTTCAGCCCTAACAAGGTCTGCAGAACAGCTAACAGAGCATATAAAAACACCAGTGTGTATTAAAACAGGAAATCAAACAATGACAACAAAGGAAAAAGCTACTTCAGTTGCAGTGTACCAGAGAATTGAAAGTGTCACATAAATGTAAAAAAGTAAAACACATCAAAGAGAAAAATAAGCCATGAAACCAGAGATATACAACTATGACAGGGCTGGGGGTCAGATGTTCAGCCCGGCACTTGTTGCAGGTCCCATCAGCCCAGAAACTGGCAAAAAATGTAAAGCAGGAAGAAGGGGAGAGATGGGGTTGGGGGAAGGATAACCTATCAACCCCAAACTTTCTCTTCTGAATGGCTCTAGGAGTGGCAAAGTCATTTTTGGCAGAATGTTTCTGGCAATGTGGAGGGCCATCCGCGAAACCTCATAAAAGGTCTTTGTGGGCTGTGTGTAACTTGTGCGCTGCAGTGTGTCCATTCCTGCATTAACCACTCAAAGCATGTCCACTGATCAAAACAAAGCTTTTCACCTGAATTAGATGTAATTGGTGAAATGCCAGTGTTTCCACTACTATAGTAGAAGGCATTTTCCAATGGAATGGCAGGCTCAGCCCAGTCTGTATTGTCTGTCACAGTTTGAAGTTCAGAGTCAGCCAAAACCATGGACTCCTTATTTTCTTAGTAGACTGAAGTAGAAATATGTCTCACCAACTTATCTGTGTTACTGCAGAGGAGCTGTTTATTTATTTATGTATGTCTCCCAAGTGCTTTTGATCTAGCCAGGAACTCACTGGGATCTAGATAGTGACATCTATGTGTTTCTGAGAATGGAAATTTGGTTTAGGCATCATGTCTTGTTTGCTGTTTGAGAGATAAGTTAACTTTTCTGTTTCTAAACTGTAGGTGTTGTATTACGAGCTGCTAGCAATCAGAGAGGCCTGTATCAGTCTGGAAAAGGATTATCAGCCTGGTATAACATATATTGTTGTTCAGAAGAGGCATCATACAAGGCTGTTCTGTGCTGATAGAACAGAAAGGGTAAGACTTTATCTCATTACACTGTAGTTGCTTTCACACAGATAGCTAAGAATTATAATTTTTAAGCATTTATATGGTGCTTTAGAGAGCTTTGCCGCACTTTTCAGGCATCATTTTGTAATCCTTACAACAGCTCTGTTAAAGTAGGTAATCATTATAGATCATAATTATTCAGTGCACTGAAGCTGATGACTGAAGCAAGATTATAATTGACGATGACCTGATTTATCACCCAGCCTCTTTGCCATTATGTAGCAGCAAATTAATTAATCCCTCACTTGGTAAATGTTTTAAAAGAGAGGCCATACTATGTGGTGGTAAAGTACATGCCTTGCATGCAGGAGATACCAGATTCCATCCATGGCATCATTGCTTGAATGCATTTGGGGGAGCAGGGCTAGGTAATACTCCTGCTGGAGATCAAAGAATATTATTATGAGCTAAATCACCAAAAGTGTAATCTGGAAACCAAATACAGTTTTATATCAGATTAGATTTACAGATATAACCTAGTGTAAGACTGCAGACCAGCTTCATTTTGGTGTGAGTTTTGAGAATCATTCCATAAAGCTGTCTGATATTAAAGCTTTTGGCTTTCCCACTTTGTTGAAGACGTTAGGCTTCTTTATACGTGTGAAAATATGAGTGGCTACATGGAATTTCTCTGCCATTTGTTGAAGTCTGTCTGCTGTAACCTCTATTTTAACTTGTCGCAAGAGCTCTTTTTTATCTCATGCAGAAGAAATCGAATAACCAGAAAAATAGAGTCACATGTATCTAATACAGCTCCAAGATCATCATTTGAGGTTCCTCTCCTGTCAAGTGTGATGGAGGGCTATGAAAAGAGATGGCTTTTCAGTAGTGGCCCTTCAGATGTTGACTAGCCTTAGAGAAAGACCAAGCCCTTTAAACAATGTTATGGCTTCATACTGTTTCAAGCCTTGTATGGCTATTTTTCCTCTGCTCCTACTTTTTACCACCATTTGTTGAATTTATTTTCCTCTGTTATGTTTTAAAGTGCTTTTTCATTGTATTTTGATTTTTCTTTCTTTCTTTCTTTCTTTCTTTCTTTTTTTCTTTTTTCTTTTTTGGCATTTTGTTTGAGGTAATCCTTGTGCGGCATTTGGAGAATCTAGACTGTAAAGCAACTTGTAAATTAGATAATAAATAAATAAATAACACATTAAATAAATATATAGAATACAGTATACATGCATTAAATTCCATATAACCATTTTAAAAATATCTTAAAATGTCTTTCTTTCTTTCTTTCTTTCTTTCTTTCTTTCTTTCTTTCTTTCATCCCTCATATTAGCATTTGCTATAAAATTTGGCAGCTAATCTTTTCTCTATGTTTATTTTTCCCCCCTTGGGGAAACACATCACTTTCTAGGTTGGAAGAAGTGGGAACATCCCAGCTGGGACAACTGTAGATACAGACATTACACATCCTTATGAATTTGATTTTTACCTCTGTAGCCATGCAGGAATACAGGTAAGAAATAGGCACAGACAATACATGCAAGAGAGGCTGGTGCTGTTGGTTGGAAAGGAATCATCAGTGAATCTGCTAGCTGGATTAATTTTTTACTTTAACCAAAGCAGTTTAAAACAGCAAAAACTGACTTGAAGTCAGATATTTCCTCAAGGATAAAGTAGTTGTTTATTATGAGATTTAAAACATACGTTTAAGTAGAAATGTCATACTACCCAGGAGAGTAACTTTAAACCTTTGCTTGCATACTGGATCTTTTCTGTGGTATTGGAGATAAGACTTATGTTACCAGACCAGTGGGAAACATACCCAGGAAGCTTGGCCAGTTGTAACTCCCGATAAAGAGGCAATTTATGTGCTTATTCTAAATGTAACCACATTGATATCAAGTTCTTATGATGTAATGCCTTGTTTAGTTATTGAAAGGTAGTCCTTGAAGCTTATTCAGTTTCTTATGTTTTGTACTTAAAAACTTAATCAGAAGTGAGTGATAAAATATATTGTGATACTTTCTTGGATGGCATTCAAGGTTTGCTTTTAAGTTGAACAAAAAATTAGAGTGTGTAAGAGTGGGACCAAAATAATAGGAAGTCCTTTTCTCACACCCACAAGAACTGTCAATTTAGATTTACACTGTCATTCTCCTGCCAATCAATCAATAAAAATTGCTCTAGTTTTGAGATAAAGGTTAATTGGACTCTTTGAATCAATGTTCCCTTTATACTTAGGGTACCAGCCGTCCCTCACATTACCATGTATTGTGGGATGATAACTGTTTTACGGCAGATGAACTTCAGCTGCTAACCTACCAGCTCTGCCACACTTATGTACGCTGCACACGATCTGTGTCTATTCCTGCACCAGCTTATTATGCTCATCTGGTTGCATTCAGAGCAAGATATCACCTTGTGGACAAAGAACATGACAGGTAAGAGTCATACTGCCAACCATCTTCTTAGGGTAATGTGTGCAAACAGCGTGATTTGGCCCCTGGTTAGTTTGTAGAATATTTTTATATAACAACCAGAAGCATGATCCCTTTATAATTACTTTTGGGGGGTCATTTCTATCTAGGATGCACCTGAATCTAAATGGCATACTTTGTCCCCAACATACCTTTTCACAAACTGCTACATATGGGACTGAGTGGGGCTTAGTTTATAGTCACTATACCAACCTCTTTCCCTGAGTTATGGGATGCAAAGTCAACTGGCATCAGAGAATTATGGGGGTAATAATAACTGGATCAGACGCTGGCAGCCGTGCATACATGTATTTATATTTAAAGTCCTTTTTCTTAGCCTAATAAACACTGACATGGCCCCAAAGCAGATGGGCGAAAAGCACTAGCTTTGGGCTGCATTAGGGGCCTGGCGTATAGACAACACATGCCACGAAAGTGGCTGGAAATTTCATTTCTGTGTTGCATTTGTATAATTGTGTAGGCATCGTGGGAGTTCCCCCCACCCCCAGTTCTTGTAACAAACACTTACTGAATAGTTTTTGTTTGTTGATGGGGGGAACCCACGTTTTAGAGTTTATAATAAACATTAGGCCTAACTAATGTTTCCACACAGTATTCAGGATTTTTATATTTACAGCATAGCTATCTAAAAGTACAAGAAGGAGCATATCCTAGCCATCTTAAGCTGCAAGTGATTTGCTAATTCCCTCCTCCTTTTTTTCTTTTGCAGTGCTGAAGGAAGCCATGTTTCAGGACAGAGCAATGGGAGAGATCCCCAAGCCCTTGCTAAGGCTGTACAGATTCACCAAGACACCTTACGCACCATGTACTTTGCTTAATTATTTAAAAAAATGAGAACGGAGCCTATTCACAAAAAGGAAGAAATGCCGAATTAAAGTCACATACAGTGTATGTTTCCGGGGGGTGGGGGGTGGGGGGTGTCAGTTCATGAAGGGGATGCCTCTGCCACTGCTGAACCTGATCTGGGGGGGGGGAGGGGGAAACAGGCCTTATCCTTGTCTTGATGTGCAAGGAAGATTGTTTACTTCACCGAGAACACGGCACTATTATGCAATATGAAACCAGCCAACTGCTTTTGAAGCAGCCTCCAAAGGGAAGTGCTGCCATCATTGTTGTCGTCTTTTCCTTTGTCTGTTTTTTTCATCGTAGTCAAACCCTTTTTTATGCCTTTACCTCAAGTTGCTCAGCAGCACAACTCTTTCTGCAAAAAAGAAGAAGAAATAATTATTATGGTATTAAAACTTATAGGAACAATCAAAGTGATTGTTGGGTGGGGGTGGGTGGGGAGGGAAGTTAGGTAGGGAGAATGTGCAAAAACGTTTTTATCTTTTTGTACTCCTGCGGGTTGCATATGGCTTCCCCTCAGAGGCTGTCAGCACTTGACTGTGACCATATCAAGTGTATACTTGGGGGGACAGCTCTCAAGAGTACGTTGTGAGAGAAGGTGTGCATTTTGCACATGCAAGTCCACCAGTCCTAATGTAGTTTAGCCAACTGCTGCCTTTCATGTCTGTTTTCAAAACTTGGAGTTGCTCAGCTCAAGTCAGTTTTGGTACCAAAACCAAACTGTCTGTGTACTTCGATGCCAGCAGTAGCAATCCAGCCTGGTAAATCTAATGATGCCGCTGCTCTCTCCTTGTTCAGAAGTTCTAGCTGATTTTCCATCATCTGTGCTGTGCATCTACCTTCTGAGCTTCTGATGACATCCGAGTCTCCCCTGTTTCACAGGGCGGCCTGTAACTCCTCACAAATGGATGCTAAGAGTTGAGTTCTTGCTTTTTTTAAAACAAAAGGATTAGTTGACTTGCTGCCTCTCACTTTAATGTGATTGCGTATATCTATATCTATATATACATGTACTTTGAGGTTTAGCTTCCTCTTTTATATTTATTAGAGTAATAATAATGCTTTAATTTAAATCAGTGTATTGGCAACAGTTTTTATGTTGAGAAACAACTTGTTTTGTTGAAGAGAACTGACAATATTTTTTTGCTATCTTTTAGTGCAATAAGCTGTTGCAGAGGAGGAAAAGTACGGCCTGTTTTTGCTGCACACAAGCAGCAGTGTTTAACGCCACTATAGGTGGGAGAATGGACACTTCCATGCATTTGAAAGGGCAATGTTAGCCTTAATTTTGAAAGGAAAGTCTTGTATTGGGGAGGGTTTTTTTAAAACATAAAAAAAAGCATACCCCGTCATGCTGCTAGCGGTCTGCAAGCTTTAATACTGTTTTGTAACACAGGAATTTTTGCTCTGCTGCACCGTGGGGTTTAAGGGCATTTTTATTTCCAGCTTAGAGGACATCCAGGTCTTTAGCTCTGTCCAAACCAAACTGGGCAAAAGTTTATAAAATGCATGAAGAGTTTAAAAAGCAATTTTTGATTATATAGACTTTCCTTTTGAAACTGAGCGCTTCATTTCATCTTACAAATAAAAGTTACAGGTGGCTGGGAGACGTTTAAATGAGATCACTGAAATGTGAATCAGATGAATGAATGGGCCTCATTTTATTTCATTCCACTTTGAAGCTGAAGCAAAGTGTTTTACAAGATATTGGAAAGTGAGCATTTTGACTCAACAGCAGGGATTCAAGGACGTTTTGCACTTTGTAAACACACGAACTGCATTTTTGACTGCTTTATTTGCACTGGTTTTATAGTATGTATGCAGACAGATATACTGCAAATGATTCATATGGGCATTGTTAGTAACCCAGCCCTACTGAAACAAACCAGCCATTCTCCACATGAAAACCATTTAACTGGGTGAAGTATCTCGCTTATCTCTCTGCTCTCTTTAAAGCGACCCACTACTTGTCATCTTACTGTATTTTAAGCTGAAAAATCTGAGCCTAGTTTGCTCCAACAGGCACGAACCATTCTTTTTTTCTCTCCACCACAACCTATGTACCAGAAAAATGAAGTACTGTGTTTTGCATGCTTTCTTGTTGCTGCTGCTCGTGGTGTCTCAGAGTGCATTACTGCACATGATTCAGCAAAGTTTACTCCCAGTTTGAATGAAATGGTACAATAAACATTTAAAGATTTTTTTGGGGGGGGGGGATCAAAGTGCACTTGACATCATTGTCATAGGGAACCAGCTTGCGTTTATGGGGTTGGGACAGGGAAGCTAGGTACTAGAGTGAAAGGAAACTGCCAGCATCAAAATATCCCTTGGTAAAATGAGCTGCAAGTGGTTGTCACTTTCATGCCTCCAGCCTCTAATCTGACAATATATCATGCACTGTACTTACCTTTGAATTCCTAGCAGAAAATGGCAGCAGGGGGGTTCAGTACAGATAACAGCCAATGGACCCAGACTTTACCTCCTTTGCTTGTCCTCTTTCTGCATGAAGTGCATATGCATTATGTTGTCAACATCTGCTAAAATTCATTGAGGCTTTGGTCCCATGTTATGGTCCTAATAGTAGAGTTAGAACAAGCATTTGCAAATGGTAACATGACATTTTCTTCCAGTTGACTGACACTCCAAAAAGTTCTGCTGGGAATTCTCATCTCCCATAATTAGTTCCTTTTTTTTAAAAAAAGAGCTCATTTTAAAGTGTGTTGTGGAGCAGTGGGGCTTCTCTTCCTTTTTACAAGATACATTTTAGCTGTTTACACCAAGATGCACTATAATATTTATTTCCCAGCATTCAAGAATGGTGGCTCAAAGCCTTCATGTTCTCTGCTACATTCAGCTCTCTCCCCATAAAGTAAAGCTGATTTATAAGCTCATTGGCAAGGCACCTGTAAAGTATTAGTACCTGGTGCTAATGTTATTGGTTTTCATATGGAGAGTAGCTGGTAACTTAAAAACAAGCAAAAATACTCAAACATGTTTTCCTTTTGAAACTCATAAAGTGCCGATAAATGTTCTAATCAACTTACAGGTGTTGAGGGCCTCACTTCTTACAATACTATAGCTGCTATATTTATTTAAGTGGAGGTGAACAATTGCTGCACTAGGGAATGAGAGCAGGTGAGCAGAAATCGAGGCTTACTTTTTACGACGTGGTATTCTACTTTGTGTTATGTTTCAAAAGCAATTTTAACGGTGTGATACAACAATGGGTGCTGTTTTAACCAAGATTATAAAATAGCCAGAGATTCTTCCTTTAAAGCCTTTGTTTTTAAAAGACTTAAGATATATTTTGATGTTTGCAGTGGAGAACGGGGATGGGGGGGAAAACAAATGGTACCTCATCTGTGATGGCAGTTTCCAGTATATTTTTCACAGGATTATATGGACTTTTATTTTTGTACATGCTCTTAGTTTAAAAAAAAATAAGAAGGAAAGAAAGCTTTCTTGAATTTAATGTGCTTACATGGATATTTCAGCCTGTTCCGCCTATGCAGTATAGAGGTATAGGTTTAATAGTCTTGTATATCCGGCTTTGCCTTGTTTTTTAGTATGCATATTCCTGCCTAAAATGGTGGCACTAACTGTTTTTTATCCAATTTGTCCCAGATCCCACTTGTACTTGCAGGTGACACTATCTTTCCTTCATACCTTGAGATACTTGAGAGGTGCCTGGAGTTGCCTAGAGCCTTGTCTTAGACAGTTTATCTGTAAGCAAATAGGATGTGTTCTGCCATGGACTGAAACTTTCGCCTTGTGCCAATAAGGCTTGCTATCTGTCAGGCACAATCCCAATTCATTTCATCTAGATGTGTGTGTGGAGTGATTTTTCTCCTCCATCCTCTTTTGACTAGTCTGCCAGTAGTAGAAGGGAAGCACACAAGAGAACTGTATTGGCCAGGTTTGTTGGTTATCTCAGCAAGAACTGCCAAGAGGTGACACTGTTACAAGCACTAATCCTAAAGGTTTGTTATGTGAGATCTTTCAGACTGGAGGTGCATGTGTGTGTGTGCGTGCGTGTGCACATATTGATGTGCATGCATACAGTTGTGTTAAAATTAAATACCTCTGCAGTGCTAGATGTGTTAATGTTAAAAACAACAAGGCTGTTTCTCAAAGCTGCCTTTTGGGGTGATTCCCAGGGTGGTTTCCTGCAAGACCACATTCCTAAAGATTGAAAGTCATTCTTCTTCAAGGTATCTTTTGAGTCTGTGTTGTGTTTCCCCATATTCATTCTTGTATTTAAGAATGAAGCATCTTCCCATTCTTTTTCTTAATAATAGCATCAATCTCACGCTCTCAGAATTTCTGCTTAGAAAAGGAGGTTGACTGAATGAAATCTCTACGGGAACCACAAAGGAAGATTACTTTTTCAAGTCAATGTAAACCTGATGAAAGTTACCACTGTTAGTGTTCTTTCCTTTCTGAATGTGGTATTGGAAATTGATGTCGAAAGTGGGACTGGCTGTGTGTGTCTTTGGGAGGTAGGAGCAAAGCATAATTCTTAATCAACTTCCACTTCTCATCTTCTTCACTTCAAGGCAGCTTGCACTGGCATGTTGACTGCTTTATTAATGCATCAAAGAATGACTGGCATGTATGAAAATAGCCAACCACAGGTTAAACACCAGAGAATTTTCTCTGCTGTCTCCAGCATGGTAATGTCTCAATAGAGGCAATTCACTTGCCCAAACTAAAGCTCATCCTGTGATTGAAAGATATGGTGCATTTGGTCTGTAAATGTGTTTGCATAATTCGATAATTAACCCCCAGAGCATTGCAGCCATACTAATCCTTGTAAATAATATGTTAATTTTACTTTCATGAGAGATGAAGGCAGGACCCTGAGTTATGACCTCCCAATATATTTTCTGTAGGCCGCTAATGAGCTTATGGCTAAATAGCCAACAGAGTGGGGAATAAGTGATAAAGGCCTGACAGAGGAATAGTAGTCTAACCAGTAAAGCAAACTGAAAAATCACTCCATGGGACATGAAATATTGTCAGAGAATGCTAATCCTATGAATCACCATGTTTTCTTATTAACATTCGGTTTCATTTATCTCAGGCAGGCGTTTCACTGTAAAAGCAAACAAGCCCTTCGCTCTAAATCTTGGGGAGATTTATTTATGGAAAGTAAGATAGTCCTCAAAGTGCCTTTTTAAGAAGATGGTGCTGTAGATTTTTTGTTGTTGTTGTTGTTCCCAAAGTTGTATATGGCTGGGGGAAATAAACTGAAATGTTCAGTGAAAATTTGCTACGTTCTTGATAATATCACTAGTAGTGTTGGGCACTACATAGCGTGTCTCCCCTGTGTCTGGACCAAAATGATTACGGACCATAGTATATTTGGGAGAGGGAATGGTACTGATTTATAATCAAAATCCACTGTGTGGATCTGAGATACTTCAGCATTTTAGGGCAAGTAGTTCAAGACCATATAAGAACAGAAACTGTTCAGAAGCCAGGATTGGGTAGAGGTTGTGTATCTGTATGTTCTGGGTTGCAAATGTTAAAAAATCTTTGTTAATTCAGGAAATATACAAACTTCAAGTCCTTGCAATAAGAGAGATGACAGCAAAAATGGCCTTTCACTCCAGAGCAAACCTGTTGCACCTGAAGTTCATTCTTTCTCTTTCGTCATACTTTTCAGCTACTTTGAACTTTCTATCAGTCAGGAAAAGGTTAATAAACACTACACCTCAGTAGCAGCTTAATGCTGCAGAAGTAATAATAATGGAAGTTGCGCGGATTACACTGAAAAACTACTTGTACGTGGCTGTAAAGAATAATGGTTGGAAAATAGTCTTAATGGTACCAAGAGAATATTCTTCAAAAATAGTTAGATGTATTGGATGACTGGGTAGATATATGCGTACGATCCTCTATTTTGACGTGTTGGTTTGCTTTCTTACAGAAGAGTTTCTTTGTGCTCCCTGAAGGTGCCACTTTATAAACCATGATTTAAGGTGAACTTCCAGGGAACATTAAAAATCCATCCAATTTACCTTTGGCCTTCAGCATCGTGGAACAGTTGTATACACTCACCCTACAGTTTAGATAGGTCAGATTTTATTGGTGCAGCACTGACTTGTACAGGAGACCAGTTCCTCATTTGAGATATAGTCAAATGTCTCACCATACCAAGAGAAAAACCTCTTTTTTGATCCAGGTGGTAGATTACTGTAGTCTGTTATGATGCTATCTGTTGGCAAAAGTATAAGTAGTGGCTTGCCTCTGAGTACAATTGGCCCTTTGGCTTCATGGGGTGTTTTTTTGTACTGGGATGTGAAAAAACACAAATAATTACACCCCATATTATTAAATAGTGGTGACATGAATCTGCACATTTCGATGTGTCGGCATTCATGCCATCACCTGTTAATAATATGGGATATGACAATCAACAAATTAATGAATTTGTGAATCCACAGTCTGTGGATCTGATGGGCCAACTGAGGTTCAAACTATACTTTTGCCTTTACTTGGCATAATGCTGACCTCCTATAAGGTAGTCCTTACTTGGTTACTCTCTGGAAGTGCGGAGGCTTTTGTGACTGCAAGCACCAGTTTTTGACCTGCTGCCTTAATCAACATGTGCATTGCCTATTAATTTCTGCATATTTTGTATTCTTGAATAAGATTATGTAAACACAATGTATTAACTGTTCAATATGCACTGTGACGTCCGAACTCATAGTAACTTTAGTAAAATAGTAACTGACTTTAGTAACCTAGTAGCTGACTTTTTAAATAAACTATATAATATGTCAATAGTTCAGTTACTTTGGACTGTTCCAATGGTCAAGCCTAGCTGAATGTTTAATAGGGCTTTTCTTTGTGTTGTAGGTGATGGGCATAGATAGTGAAACAGTCGTCTCAGACACTTTTCCAATACGTATGTGAGAGAAAGGCGAATAACTCACAAGAATGTTCTCTTTAAAATATGTGAAATCTGCTTCCTTGAGGCAGGAGCACCTTCTTAATTGGTATAAATATTTTGTAATCGAGTAAACAAATTGATTTAAATGTTGCATCCCCAATCAGAGGAGAAATTTAGAGGAAAAGTTAAATTGTTTAATTGATGTTACAATCCCATACTTAGCCTAGGTGTCTCTGAATAGACATGCATACGGTTGCACTGTCCCTCTGACTTTGCCATGTATGAGAAGAAATAAGCTATCTTTTCATGCCTTGTGGCCTCTTACAGAGTTGTTCGTGTGTATTTCCAAACTTTTCTAGTACAAACATTCATCATCAACATCTTACTTTTGATGCTTGATCACAGAAGTATTTACAAGCCTGAACATGTATCAGAATATAAGTACTGTAATGGGAATGAAGACTTTAAAATGGTGGAGCTGCTTCTGCCTAGTGTTTTATATCTGAGGTTTTCACTGGCTGCTTTTCTAGAGCTTGGCAAAGTTACTTTTTAGACTAAGCGTCCAGAATTTGTCAGCCAACAAGGCCACTACTTTGGTCTCTTAAAGAAAAATGTTGTACCTGCATCTCACTCCTACTTGGGGGCTCCCCATGGTCTTCCATCAAAGACACAGTGCTAAGATCCATATCTGTTCATGTTTAGCAATGGTGCAACATTCAGTCTTGCATCCCTCTTTTCACCCCATTAAATAACAATATATTTCATAGCTTCTTTTCTGCCATCTGCACTTTGTACCTTCTATTTTATATTCACCTCAGATCCCCTTGTGCCCCCAACTATGTCCATAGTTTGTAATAAACATGCTTATAGGGATTACTGTTATCAAAGTTATACGTTTTTAAGGCCCATAATCCCAGACTCTTACTTCCCAGTAGCACAGATGAGGTAGAAATGAACTACTCCTATATATCACTAGTTGTTGTTTTTGTTGTTGTGTGCCTTCAAGTCGTTTCAGACTTATGGTGAACCTAAGGGAAATTTATCACGGTGTTTTCTGGGGCTGAGAGTGTGTGACTCACTCAGGGTCACTCATTGGTTTTGCATGTCCGAGCAGGGAATTGAACCCTGATCTCTAGTGTCATGGTCCAATGCTCAAACCACTATACTGTAATATGCTGGCTCTTTATATTACTGTACTGCTCTAATATTGTATAGGCTAGCTTAAACCCTTGATTTGCTGTTACTAACTGCCCTGTGCTCCTCCAGCTACTCCTGGCTCCATACTAGAAGTGTTTTTGCAAACGCAAACGGGTATCTGCATCAGTCCGATTCTGCAGGCCTGGCTGCAGCCTCTATGCATCTTATTGTGGAGGAGGTTACAAGCTGCATAATATAGAGTGTTCTTAAAAGCAGCCATTATTTTCTTAAGAAAACCTGGTTCTTAAGCCTGATTTTGGTGGGGAAGGGGGTTTAACTTGCCACCTGGAGGTCTTCTTCTCTTATTTGGTGTAGGGCATTACAGAACTCTTTCCCCAGTTAAGTGGAAACCAGTTGCAGCCAGTTAATGAAAACATTAATTATATTGCGTAGTGCCAATCCTTCCTTTGCAAGCTCTTTAAAATGCCTCTATGGTCTAGGTTTGACCAATGGCTATGCGAAGGGTGCAGAATGCTCTTGATGATTTGCTTTGTATTTCAGCAGTGTGTCTTTTCTTCTTCCTGCCCACACTCCACAACATAAAATGTTGAGTAGTACTACTTGCGTAAGCAAGCAAACGAGAAGCAAATGCCTTCACTTTAATGACTGTATTGTTCCCAAACCACTACCATGCTTAGTGTCTCAGCGTCATTTGCTTTACGTTTTTTAAAGCCTCCCCATGCTTTTGGAGATGATTTAACGTTTTGTGGCACCTGCCTACATGATATTAAGTATTCTTGTCCATTGCCTAAGAGCTTGTATCACTTGGATTATTCATCAATGTGATTTACTTTCTTTTTTGTGTCATCCATTTTACTGTTTGTTTGTTTTTAAATCTTTATGGGTGAACTATATTCTTGGTTTGGTGTTTGGCCCTTTGGGAGATGGATTACACGAACTTGTAAGATAATTGTGCTGTGAATGTAGTGGAGCCGTGTAATGAAGGTGAGATTTTGTTGTGAGGTGAACAACTTTGGAAGAAGAACAGGTTTGGGAGAGGTTCTTTTATGGGCTACAATCCCTGGGTCCCCCAGCCAGCGTGTCACTGGCCTTTCTGGGGGCTTTAGTCCAAAAAAGTAACATATTGAAGCTTTGGAGAGGGAGCATGCTTGAGAAGACAGCATGCTCCAGTTATTTGCTGGCAGTGAACATGAAGGGTTTTTCTGTGGGCTCAAGAGAAAAAATTCTGATGGAAGTGTTCAGATGGATTGTACAGCTGGGCAGAGACCAGCAGAATGTGTTAAGATTATGAAGACTTGTGTGGTGGAATCAGACCAAGGTTCATGGAGTCTTGTCTCCACATTACTTACAGGCAAGACATGAAAGTAGACTCCCTCAATATGTATCCAGTGTCTGTGACTGAGGTATGCTGAACCGCAGCATTGAAGCATAACGTTATTTTATGAAGACTGTGCATGGGTGTATGTCTGTTAAAAGAAATGTTTTCCCCTGGCCACTTCCACCCCAAGCTGGTGCCCTGTAGAAGTGTTGAAGAATAACACCTATCCTTCCCAGTGGGTGTGTGTTTAGGGTTGTTGGGAGGTGTAGTAAAGCACAATGGAAAGGCACTGAGTTGGTGAAGGCTGCACTAGGCTAATTTTGCACATTGGTCAGAAGTTGCTTATGTTTGGTGTCTTGTTTTCCCTGTGAATTTTCCCAGTGGTTCCAAATCAAGAATGTTCTCTTTACATTTCAAGATGGGCTCTCTTTGTGGTGATTGCAGTGTTGGGGAGAGGTTTCATATGTAAAGTATGTTGAATCCAAAGAACTATGAAGTATATTCTGTAAACATTTGTGGAAGAGCCTGCACAAGAGGTTCATACACAGCTGAGGTAGTGATAGTATGTTCAGTGACAGAGTTTGTACAAGCGGGAATATACTGGGTTTCGTTCAGTTTCACTGTTCTTGTGCAGCCTTCTAACACAGGGAATCTTCTGTAAACATAGGATGTAAGTGGAAGGAAGACTTTGGGTTCAAACCTGTATCTTTCTTCCACATGGCAGTTCAGCCCATGTGGAAGGATCTTCACAGAAAGTAGCATCCTATCCACCCACCCAAATGTGGGAGTAAAGCATACATCCTTTGTGAATCACTTCTTCTGGGCAGCAATCCCAAACACCATGAAGAAAGGCAAATGAACTGCTTAGCAAAAAAGACTGGAGGGAGAAGCTGAAAATCTTGTCTGAAACTAAGGGCCCATAGAGACAGGCCAAAATAAAGCTGCTTCGGGTCATTTTGGATATACTGTTTAAATGATGCATGTGTCGTAAGAGGCCAGAAGTTGCACTAAAGCTGAACTCTGGTCCTTAGGACTGGAGAATGGCTTTGATATGTCTTCTGGTCTCTTAGGACACATGCATCATTTAAACAACATACCTCCAAAGTGACCCGAAGCAGCTTTAATTTGACCTGTCTGTAGAGGTTCTATATTAGCAAACACCTCCTGAAATATAGGGCTTAGATGCAACTAATGTTTACTTTTTTCCTAAGTGACTGTTCTTGGAGCATTGTGGGCTTTATTGTTGAGATTCAAAGAACATGTAAAACAAAACTAAAATAGCTTACCTTTCATTGGTGAATTATGCCAAGTAGATCCCATTCAACTTAGGGCATCAGAAGACTTTTTAAAAATCTGAATGATTTTTTTTTTCAGTGGGGGGGAACCACACATTTTCTAGGGAAATGTTCTTTTAGATTCAGCATCTTTGAGTGTTGGCTCCATTACGCCACATTCTGTTTGGGCTTATCTTTGGCTTGCTCAAGCAGTTTTCACTCCAGTTTGGTATATGAGTTGTGTGAAAGTGTCTTCAGTTTGCCTGAGTGTAAATCTTTTTGTGAAGCCTGGTGCATCATTCATTTGTGGGCAGCAGGGAAATATGTGTTAAAATGGGAGCTTGAAGAAGTTACCATTTTGGACTAGCGCTCCTAAAATTCATCTAACATTGCCATTCTAACTGTGAAGATTCGGGCACTTGTCCAAAATAGTAATTTTTCCAAGATCTCTACTGTTCCAGTTCAGCATTTCCTTAGACTTGAGAACCTTTGTAACCAATCCAGGTTTCCTTCAATGCACACCGAAGAAAAAGGTCTCAAGTATTTTGTTTTATAGCACAGCCATATGGTTTAGCAAGTTTTCTGTTCTGAAGGCTTGTTGAACAATCAGTCTCTGCTTTTATTAGCACTGGGTTTCAAGTGACAAGCTTTGGCACGAATGGGTGGCCCATTGTGAAAGGCAGAAGAGGGTAACTTATAAAGATGTGTGTAGTTGGTTGCATGGGGCTCCTTCGCTCATGACTGTTAATTCTATGGGTACGTTCTGTGTAGGAGAATCACATGTATAGGTGATTAATATACAGGTGTCTGTTTGTCATATCCCCACACAGTGAGACCCTCCCCTTCAAGATGAATGTACGCAGGATAAAATGGACCCAGGTATATTTATCATATATGAAAGTGGACAGGAGGTACATGCAAGGTTTTTTCACATGGCAACTATAACCGTGAATAAAACAGTAGTATGTGTTAGAAACATACTACTAATAGGCAAGAGCTGCATTAAGAGTGTAGTATAAGCATCCACTATCTTTGTGTGTATGTATGTATGTATGTATGTATGTGGTTACGGGGAGAACTGAAGCACTATCCTAAAGACATTCCATTCACTGTGGGTCCATTGGGTGCTTAGCTCTGCACCAAGTACTGTAGTTGGTTGCTATAAGTAATATATAGCAAAGTACATTAAAGATGCCCCATTGCCTTTGCATGGGGCATTGCCTTGGTGACACCAGCACTATTCTGTGTGCCATTGCTAGGACACATTTCTTTAGAACCCAGCTGTATGCCAGGTATATCTTCATGTTCTCATGTGAACATGCTGGTGTTGCACCTAAGCTAATACCGATGGATATGAAACTCCAGAGAGCATCCTGTTGTTTTGTAGGGTACTGCCATTTTGCATAGAATGTGTTTAAATCTCTGGGTGTCCTTCACTCCCCGCCTGTCCCCCTCCCCAACAAAAATGTGCTCATGTTGAGCTAGTGCAATGTATCTGGGATTGTCTTAGTTTTCCTTTCTACAGGTGGACAGATGGATGTGAAGTGCATTGATAAAAAGCCTTTACAATTTTTACTTTTTAAACCACCTTGACCGTGTGTGCCTCTTTGTATTGCAAATGTGAGTTGCAACAAATTGGGGAGAGGGTGGGTGGGTTGGTTAGCAAATCTGTATTTCAGTATGTTTTTAAAAATGTAATCTAATTACCCAGAAGCAATGTGTCCCCTCTCTCCCCATTCCTTGCCCCGCCAAGTAAACTGCCCTTGCCAAAACCTTTTAGCTGTCTTCAGGTTTTCTTCCAGTTGGGTTAAATATCAGCCTGTTGTCATCTTCTCTGTATTCAACGTTGTCACATATCCGTCAGAATTATCAAAGACTGTGTTGGCTCTGAACACATTCGGTTGAAATAGGCTAGGTTTGTGAGCCTGTCTCGCCTATGTAAAGACCAAGTAATCTTGAATCGGCACCCGAGGCCATATTGCTGTAGTGAAATAAGCCTCTCCTCTTGCTCAAGTCATGGATGGAGGCTGTACCTGTCGATGTACCTGTAAATTGCTACTTAATCTGTAAATCAGATTAATGTCAGAGAACCAGACATTCGGAAAGAATCACCAAACCCAAACTGCCAAAATTTTTAATGGAATGTGATTTTCGTTGTTGTTGTTCTGGCTTTTTAAACATTTTTTTCCCATTTGAGGAA
Source organism: Sceloporus undulatus (assembly GCF_019175285.1). Classification (NCBI taxonomy): domain Eukaryota; kingdom Metazoa; phylum Chordata; class Lepidosauria; order Squamata; family Phrynosomatidae; genus Sceloporus; species Sceloporus undulatus. The sequence goes on along the minus strand of NC_056530.1, from coordinate 388,938 downwards.
GGGAATGCTGAAATCAAAAGGGGATTATTTCATTTTAAAATCAGTCCAACTACAGTAGGACTGAAATCCACATAACAGAGCAATCACAGTGCATCTGCTATGAACAAAATAGCCTTGGCACATGGTTTACAGCATGGGTGCCTTTTGGGGCATAAGTAGCGGAGGTTTGTGGCACATCTGGATAGGAGTAGGGGCATGAGACATACGCTCCTGGCTGCCTTTCTAGCCCTTCTCTGCTTTTTGCACCTTCCTCTTCTCAAGACACTAGAGGTAAACCACATCTGGGGCAAGGGTTGGGAGAGCTAGGTGGTTTGTGGTACTCTTGCCAAATAGGTTGATCACCACTGCTTTACAGAGTAGCAAGATGTGTCATGTTACATCAGAATATGCAGTGCCTCTGATGTTGTGTCTCCATGTCTGAATACTCAGTTTGGTTATGGAATCACCTTAAAATACCTGAAGTAAATCTAAAGCCTGGACAAGCAATCCTTTCCAGAGTTGTTGGTTGTCCGGGTTTTTGGGGGGGTGGGGGGGGGGGGGGGGGTAGCACATTATGTTATGAAATATGTAATTTTTTGAAGTTACACTCTTCAGTTCTTGTTTTGTTGCTCACAAGTATGTAACCATACTAAATTCAATCATGGAACTCCTGAGCCAAATCTGTCCCCCAAGTTGTTTTTCTTTGATGGACTCCACTCCTTTTTGTGTTTCATTTTGGACTTTTAATTTTTTTTGGTCAATTTCTCTATACTGGAAGGACTCTGTGTTGTGTGCGTGTTTTTGTTTTTTTTATTAAAGTAAAACAATTACTTAGTGTTGCTTTGCTTTGGTTTGAAGTGTAACTTTCACTAATAACTGCAATAAATACGCTTTGCTCCAGAACTCGTGTCCAAACTTTGCTAATGGTTGTTGTCTGGGGTGGGACTCTGCATGTACAAGATTTTGCTTCACAGTTCAATTTACATCGTCCATGCCTGTTTGATCCTGCCAAAGCCTGGAACTGTGTTTCAGCGTTTGCACCTCTGATAGATTAAAAAATCAGGCTTGAAAATAGTAGTAAACTTCTGCTAAAGCAGTGGTTCCCAACCTTCCTAATGCTGCGACCCTTTAATACAGTTTGCCATGTTGTGGTGACCCAAACCCATGAAATTATTCTCATTGCTACTTCATAACTGTAATTAAATAGGTGTTTTCCAATGGCCTTAGGCGACCCCCATGAAAGGGTCATTCGACCCCCAAAGGGGTCCTGACCCACAGGTTGGGAACCACTGTGCTAAAGACATTTCAGCCTTTTTACTCCTATCCAGGACAATATCCTTGCCCTTTCCGTTGTGATTTGTGCCTACATTGCTTGCAGGGAACTTACAAAGTTCTTTCTCACAAAGTTCTTAAGGTCCATTGCTATCTATCTATCCTTCCATCCATCCATCTATCCATCCTGCCCTTTATCACAGGATCTCAGGGCAGAGTGCGGTATACACTGTTTAAAACATTTCCAAGTTACACATTGCTAACATGGCATATACATGCATAAGACAGCCTAGATGTGTAAGAGGTTTAATCCTGAAAGAGACCAAGGAGCAACAGTTCTGCCTTTGGGACGTACAGATTGAATCTACGAAACCAATAGGACATTGGTTTGGCAATTGTAGTAGTTGTGACCTGCTATTAGTTTCTTACATGATCTCAACATTTTCATTTCTATTTTTTTTTCCTTCTTTTCATTTTGCCATCTTGAAGACCTTCTTGGGATAGATCATTTTCCAAACCACCCATTAAAGCAGATAGCTGGAATTTAAATCTGAATTTACAAAGGCTCTGCTTTTGGGACACGGCTGCCTTTTGGACAATATGCTCCCCAAACCGCAGAGCTGCTTGCTTTTACTTGTTAGGCTTAATTTGCCTGTAGCTGCACATAAAAGCAGTGAAAATCAAAGTGAAGTTGTGTAAATGAACCCACTTAAAATTCAAATCTGCAATTGTTTTTTTCAAGACCCTTATTTAAAGGATCACAACAATAGCTGTTGGCACACTAGATGCAATGAGAGCCTTTTGGACTACCATGGGAAAGAGGAGATCTATTGTCTTGGAAGGAAGTTAAAAGAAATGCAAAGGACATGCAAGCAAAATGTTGCCACATGAGCCTAATTACCGAGAACTGTGTCCTGAAGACAACATTCATGTGAATCCCGCTTTGGGTTGTCAGTTGCTAGACCTTATATCACTTCAATCATGACCTGCTTCATCTTGGCTCCAAAACAGAGCCTTGCTTTGTAAATCTAAAATTTCTATATTGAAGTGCAATAACTTCCAAAATGCACAGGACGCAATACCTTTGCTGGGCCAACTCAAATGCACAAAATATGCATTGCAAGCTTTTGAAGCTCCACCGACTTCTTCATCAGGCAAAAATGTTAAAAGTCATATAGGGAAAAGAAAATCATGATGATGCTGGAGTCACAGGGCCTGGATTTTGTCAATAGGTTGTTTTCAGTTAAGATGGTATGGAGGGATATCCATGTAATCTGGCCACTCCTAACTCTGGCCATGTTGGTTCTGGGAGACAAAGAGTCGTAAAGCCCAGGATATAAAATTTAAGTTCCATTTGCGCCTTTGAGACCCAGGTTGAGATCCAAAATGTCGTTTTTAAAAACGAAGCCCTGGAACAGTTTCTGAGAACTTAATTCTATACATCTCCAAAATATTGCAACTGGAAGTAAAAACGGTGGTGAAGGTAACTTGGTTTCAGTAATTTTCTGTTCGGAATCTATATCTAGAGTCCTTCCTTGCAAATTGCTATTTAATGTTTAGGTAGAAATTGGGGGGCCAGTATCTCCACAAAGGATTATAGATCTCCATTTACGCACTACTCCCCTTAACCAGCATTTCATAAGGCAAATGGATTGGAGTGCTGGGCACCAGTTTAGTCCATGCATCTGAGGAGGTTGACCAACTCTATGGAAGCTTATGCTACAACTTTTTTCGCTTGAGGAACAGCAATGAGCCACTGATGCTCTTAGAGCACTGCCTCTCAGACTTTCTGATGGCAATATTATTAACCAATGATGCCATGGACCTCTGCTGTATTTGTACCTGTTGCCTACGACTGTTTTTCTTTCTGGGAAACTTGGAGTAGACTGGCAGCCAGTGGCTTAACAGAACAGCACTGATGCATGGACCACCTCTGGTTAATACTAAGATAAAGGTGTTGGTGACCACATCGGAGAAGAAGAAGCATGCTGTCAGGCTACGGCTTTTCAGAAATAGCAACTTGCTCTGCAGTTGGAAAAGGGAACCATAATAACCTATTGGGACTCAAAAGGTACAGAACAGTTTCCAATGTAATATAGCTGACTTCTGCTTTTCACTAAAAAGGATCACAGTGAAAAGGAGAAATGAAAAGTCTAGTCCTAGGTCTGATCCTAGCTACCTAGATTGTACTGGCATCCCATTGGAAGATATTGGACGATCTTTACATTTCTCAATGATTCAACTACAACTTCCCCTACATGGGATCAGTTGTCACAGGCTTGTTGTTGTTGTGTGCCTTTGAGTCATTTCCGACTTATCACAAGGTTTCCTTGGCCAATGTTCTTCAGAGGAGGTTTGCCATTGCCTTCCCCTGAGGCTGAGAGAGTGTGACTTGCCCAAGGTCAGCCAGTGGTTCTCCATAGTTGTAGTCCAACACTTGAACCACTATACCTCTGAAAAAAAGGACCACATTGGCCATTCACTCTTCAGCGCTGCTCTCCTCTAGGCAGGGATGTATGCCTCATTGAATTTTCAAAAGGATGGGCCCATAAAGACAGGCCAAAATAAAGCTGCTTTGAGTCACTTTGGAGGAATGCTGTTTGAATGATGCATGTGTCCTAAGGCTAGAAGCCACGCCAAAGCCATGCTCCAGTCCTAAGGTCTAGAGTGCAGCTTTGGTGCAGGTTCTTAAGATGCATGTATCATTTAAGCAGCATACCTCCAAAGTGACCCAAAACAGCTTTATTTTGGCCTGTCTGTATGGGCCCTATGTATCACTGTTTTGAGCTCAATAGCCACCAAAATAACGGATGGAAAGCCTTTACTAGATGAGCAATGTTACATGCTCACAACAAAGATGTTTCCAGGGTGAGAAAGCTGGAAAGGTCGCCATTTTTCTTTGAGTGCTCAAAATATGACGCAAGAATAAATCCTCTGGTTAAGACAAGTGTGAATGAAACAGGTGTAAACTAAATCAAAAAGGTGTTTTATTTAACTTGAAATTTGAAAGCTATATATAAAGTGAAATAATTCAAAAACACCGGATAGAACACTGTGTAAATTAAATAAAGTGTTTTCGAGGGTTTGGCATAAAACCATGCTTTTAGAAAAGAAAATGTCACATTTATAAGCGGCCAATGCTGTGAACAGAGGGAGGGAAAGTCGTCTGTTTCCTTTGAAGAAGAAATGTCACTTCATTCTCTGTGCTGCTTCTCATACCCAAGTTGTGTAAAATGTTCACAAAACACTTTGCTGACTGATATATACACACCTGTAGTTGTAGCCCAACACCCAAGCCACTGTGCCATGCTATAGATACTTCTGTATATAGAGAGATAACTGATAAGTATATTGATAGATAACATAACTATAACTATTGTATATAGATAGATAGATAGATAGATAGATAGATAGATAGATAGAGCATTGCAGTGGTTTGATTGTTGGGCTACAACTATATATATATAACACACACACACACACACACATGTAGTTGTAGCCCAACACTCAAATCACTGCCATGCTATAGATGCCTATATATAGATAGATAACTGATAAACTATATTGATAGATAACTGATAACTATAACTATTTTATACATGCGCGCGTGCGTGTGTGTGTGTGTGTATATATATATATATACATATATGGAGAGAGAGAGAGAGTTATCTATAGCATGGCACTGTGGCCCAGCACTCAAGCCCCAGTGCCATGCTATAGATACCTCTATATATAGATAGATAACTGATAACTATATTGATAGATAACTGATAACTGTAACTATTATATAGTTATTTATACCATGGCAGTGGTTTGTGTTGGGCTACAACAACTGTATAACATACACACACACACGTAGTTGTAACCCAACTATATACCTATATATATTGACAGATAACTTATAACTGGTTACAGTTACCTATAGCATGGTACAGTGAATGTTTGGCTACAACTCTCTCTCTATATATACAGTATATATAGTTGCAGCCCAACCAACTCTCAAGCCAATGTGCCATGCTATAGATAACTATATTGCTAGATAACTTATAACTAGTTATAGTTATCTATAGCATGACATTGCTTTGAGTGTTGGGATACAACTATCTCTCTCTCTCTATATATATATAATCTCCACACAGCACACATAGTGTAGGTAGCCCAGCTATATACCTACACACACACACACACACAACTGATAACTATATTGATAGATAACTTTTAACTAGTTATAGTTACCAGTTTTATATATGTGTGTAGTGTATAGGTATATAGTTGGGCTACAACAACTCTGTGTGTGTGTGTGTATAATATATATATATAGTTGTAGCCCAACACTCAAACCAGTGTCATGCTATAGATAACTATACACACACACACACACATATATGGCCCCCCAGTGGGTTTGAGGGCCGAAAAATAAGGTGTGAAGGCAAGACTTTTAATTGTGTTCTTCTGAGGGGACTAAAGAGGGCGGCTGCTGCTTGTGGTCAATGGCGCAATGGCGAGAGATGGCCGCCAGGGGGCGCGCGTTCTCCCAGGACGAGGCCAAGATGGCGGCGAAGATGGCGTCGTCGTTTCCTCGGAGCCGGTTCCGGGGCTGTTTGTTGGGGGCTCTCCTCGGGGACTGTTTGGGGGGCGGCTTCGAGGCCTTGGAGTCGGTCAACCTGACGGAGCTGCTCCAGTTTGCTCGCAACCTCCAGCCCCCGAAGCCGGACTCTGAGAAAGGTAGCCTCGGGAAGCATTGGAGGGTATTTGCCCATAGAAAGACATTGGGAATAATAATAATTATAATAATAATAATATATTTGCCCATAGGGAAGCATTGGGAACAATAATAAATGTTGTTGTTATTATTATTATTATTATTATTATTATTATTATTATATTTGCCCATAGGAAAGCATTGGGAATAATAATAATAATAATAATAATAATAATAATAATAATAAATTCCCATAGGGAAGCATTGGAAACAACAATAATAATAATAAATTCCCATAGGGAAGCATTGGGGATAAAAATAAATATTATTATTATTATATTTGCCCATAGGAAAGCATTGGGGATAAATTATTATTATTATTATTATTATTATTATTATTATTATTATTACAGTATTATATTTGCCCATAAGGAAGCATTGGGAATAATAATAATAATAATAATAATAATATTCCCATAGGGAAGCATTGGAGATAATAATAATAATAATAATAATAATTATTATTATTATTATATTTGCCCATAGGGAAGCATTGGGAACAACAACAGCAACAACAACAACAAATTCCCGTAGGGAAGCATTGGGGATAAATAATAATAATAATATTTGCCCATAGGGAAGCATTGGGAATAATAATAATAATAATAATAATAATAATAATAATAATAATTTCCCATAGGGAAGCATTGGGGATAAATATTATTATTATTATAATTATAATTATAATAATAATTATTATTATTATTACATTTTCCCATAGGAAAATTATTCCCATTGGGAATAATAATAATAATAATAATAATAATAATAATAATAATTTCCCATAGGGAAGCATTGGGGGGATGATGATGATGATGATGATGATGATGATGATGATGATGATGATATTTGCCCATAGGGAAGCATTGGGAATATTTGCCCCAAACGGTACTCTTTAAAGGCTTTGACCTCCCAGAATGCCAGACTATTGGGCAACATGGCTGAGGCTTCTGGGATCTGAAGTCCAAAGTCTTAAAGGGCACAGACAGTTTGGGGGCCACTGGTCTTAGACCAAGAGATGTACAATAGTGGCACTCTGCTCTGCTTTGGTCAAGCCTCACCTGGAATACTGGGTCCACTTCTGGGTCTGGGTCCAGTTCTCAAACAAAAGCTTAGTCAGAATAGGCTCCTTCCAAAACTCAACCTCAAATACCTCTGAGAATTGCGTATTTGCGTTTCTTAAACGGCAAGCCTTTTTTGGCATCCAAAGCAAAGTACATTTCTGGTTTTTGTAACTCGGGAAATAAGTTTTTGCTGCTGCTTAGGAAGTAAGATGGAGAAATATATACCGTAATACTGCACTAGGGCATTTTTTTTGGTGGGAGGGGGGGAATGGCAAGATATAGGATGGGGAACGCTTGGCTTAATGAGACTATGTGTGAAAGGGATCTAGAAGTCCTAGTAGATAACAAATTGAACATGAGTCAACAGTGTGACGCGGCAGCTAAAAAGGTCAATGCGATTCTTGGCTGCATCAATAGAAGTATAGTGTCTCTAGATCAAGGGAAGTAATAGTGGCATTCTATTCTGCTTTGGTCAGGCCTCACTTGGAATAATCCTGTGTCCAGTTCTGGGCACCACAATTCAAAATGGACGGGAGAAGCTGGAGCGTGTCCAGAGGAAGGCCAACGAAACGGTGAAGGGTCTGGGAACCATACCCTAAGAAGAGTGACTTAGGGAGCTACGTATGTTCAGCCTGGAAAAGAGTCAGTTAAGAGGTGATATGATAGCCCTGTTTAAGTGTTTGAAGGGTGGTCATATTGAGGATGGAGCAAGCTTGTTTTCTGCTGCTCCAGAGACTAGGACCAAGATCAATGGATGCAAGCTACAGGAAAAAGAGATTCCAGCTCAACATTAGAAAGAACTCCCTGACAGTAAGAGTTGTTTCATAGTGGAATATGGTGCCTTGGAGAGTGGTGGAGTCTCCTTCTTTGGAGGTCTTTAAACAGAGACTGGATGGCCATCTGTCAGAGATGCTTGAGTGAGAGTTCCTGCATGGCTGAATGGGGTTGGACTGTATGACCCTTGGGGTCTCTTCCAACTCTATGATTCTATGATTTTAGCAGAATTATGCCTATTCTCTGACAAAAGCAGGGTCAGAATAGGCTCCTTCCAAAACTCAACCTCAGGTCCCTCTGAAAATTTAGACTTTTAAAAAGGCGAGCCTTTTTTGGCATCCAAAAGCGAAGCACATTTCGGGTTGTAACTCAGGAAGCAAGCTTTTGCTGGTGCTCAGGAAGTAAGCTTTTTGCTTCTCTCAGAAGTTGAAGAAACTGCTTTGTGTGTGTGTGTGTGTGTGTGTTTTTACAAAGCTCATTTTCCATTGCCTCAAGAAAGCCTGTTTTGTGCACCTTCCAGCATGTTCTCATACTTTCCAAGGGTTTTTCAAGGAGGGGTTTTGCTAGGAGAATGCCTTGGAGTCAAAGTCCAGGGTCCTGTAGCTCCCCAAAGGACAAAATGACAAACAGGACTGTAGTCAGCACTGCACTGATGCTGTTCCCTGCAATGGCAAAATCCCCTCTGAAGAAACTTGTCAAGAAAACCCTGTGACCTTAGGCCTTAACTAATTAGACTTATGGCCTTAGGGTTGCCATAAGTCAGAAACTACTTGAAAGCACACCACAACGGCAACCACGGTGTTGTTGATCTAGATCAGTGATGGCGATCCTTTTAAAGACCGAGTGCCCAAACGGCAACCCCAAACCCACTTATTTATTGCAAAGTGCCATGTCCCTCTGGATTTCTAGTAACAGACTCTGGCAAACTCTGTGCTGGAGCCATGGCACATGTGCCCACAGAGAGGGCTCTGAGTGCCACCTCTGGCACTCGTGCCATAGGTTCACTATCACTGATTTAGATCCAGACAGCCATGAGACTGTCTTAGTTGCAGCTGTTAAAAGCGAAAGAGTCACAGTTTCCTTCCACTCGAACTCCTGAAGGGTATAGAACAGTAAGTAGTGTTTGGTTTTCCAGATCCAAGACCCTTGTGGTCCCTTCCAACTCTAGGATCCTCTGATTCTATGACCCTCATTTAAGCACCAAAAGCATCTGAGGAAGTAGACTGAAGTCTAGGAAAGCTCTTACTGCCAGCTTCTTTCTTTCAGCTGTTCTCAAAGGTGCAACAGGATCTCTCTACATACTGATTGTACAGACAAACATGGCTATATCTTTGAAGTCTACATTTTGAATAATTGTACATGGCGTAATTTATCCAGGTGCCATTGGTTATGTGCGCATGTATGCCACTGGGACTCAACCTACTTATTGAACGCCAGTAATACACAGTCAAGTAAATAAGTAAAAGTGGCTACCTTTCACATAGAACAGTTCACAAAAAGTATCAAGGCTTAAGTGGAAATAATAAGTTTGATGTATGTGTTTACCATAAGTTTATTCTGTTTTTTTTAATTTCCCAGAAACCCTTTTCTATAGCGATGACACAGCCATGACCCACTGTGTGGTAAGGTCGCTACTGGCCAAGCGGGACTTTGATGAAGTGGATATGGCAAAGAGGTAAGGAGACAGCTGTAGTTGCAATATGTGGTCTTGGCAAGGAGTGTTGAGAAAACTCTCCCTCCAGACATCTTTTGCCGTTTGGTGCAGGTCATACTGGGCTAAATGAATGGATGAGTTTGAATGTTACTGCACTTAATTCTACCTTACCAATTATTAACATAAATGAGGTGTGGCCCATGAACCATTGTGGTTAATATGGTGACTAAAGTGGGGTTTCAGTGTACCATTCCCCACTTCCCCCCAAAGGGTAAGCCATCTCCCACAGCAGTGAAGGTTCCCAGACAATTCAGAATTTCTTCTAACATTTTCTTGTACAGACATATGCATTCAGGGCAGATAGCTGCTAATATGGTGCAGTGGTTTGAGTTTTGGACAACAACTCTAGAAATCAGAGTTCAGTTCCCTGCTTGGCTATGGAAAACCACTGCATGACATGGAACAAGTCACACAGTCTCCACCCCAGAAAATTCCACATGTTCCCCTTAGGGTCGCCATAAGTCAGAAATGACTTGAAGGCACATAACAACAACCAGCTGCTATTTTGCATATCTTGTCAGACCACACATGCAAAAGCCTTATGTTACCCTCCAGAGAAGTTTGAGTAGATGTAGATTTACAGCACTTTATAAATAAAGGTTAATAATAATAATAATGTACTAAATGCAACTGAGAATCTTAGAAGTACACATTACTTTCATTAACTGTTGTGTTCATTTATTGCTATAGAGAATGTGATTCTCATTGCAGGGCAAACCAGCAGGCACAGCTTCCAAATTTACTGGACACATTAAGCACAAGTCTTTTCCTGCCATTCATAACTCTTAAGCTATGGGTGGGAATCATATGGGCATGTAGCCCATAGGGCTCCTGGGTGTGAGAGTCATATGGGCATGTAGCATAGGGCTCCTGTGTGGTCTCTAGCCCTCCTGGATCCTACACCCTACAAAATAGCTGAAAAAATGTAGTTTTCAGCCAAAACACACCTTCACGGGTGTAGTTTTGGGCTTAATTGTTGCCTGGAGGGCAGCCAAAATAGTCCCTAAACACTGTAAAATACACATACATACACACACAATGTCCAGAAAAATGATTGGTGAAGGCTGTGTAGTTACAGGAAATAACTGAAAGTGTCCCTTTAACCTTGTGTATGTGTGCACCCCTGCTCTAAGGCCCTAGAATATACATGGATTGTGTTATAACCTGTTCTTTTCCTGGCAGTTTCGCTGAGGAATATAAGAGGGACCCTGACCGGTCCTATGGAGCCGGTGTGATTACAGTCTTCAAGAAACTCCTCAGCCCCAAATGCAGAGATGTGTTTGAACCAGCAAGGCAGCAGTTTAATGGGAAAGGCTCTTATGGGAATGGTGGTGCAATGAGAGTGGCAGGCATCCCACTTGCTTACTCAAACGTTCAAGATGTAAGGAAGGTATGCGGATTCCTTCTTGACTAGTATTTCTGTACTGGTATTTTGAATAGCATTTCTGTAATGCAGAAAGATCCTCACATACAGTGGTCTGCTTCAGATGTTCTTTGCTTAGCTGGAATATGTTTGAGTGTTGTGTCTCTATGTGGGCCACTTTCTTGGTAATTTTTTGGACCACGTTTTAAGGAATTTTGTTCTACGGCTGGGATTGGGGTTAGCCAGTAGGCCATAGAGACTTTGACCCTGTCAGATCATGTAGACCTGATTTTGAGGTGGGGATGAGGGGAAGATAAAAATGTTTTTTTTCTTTTTAGTCAAAACATAGATTGTAGGAGGTACAGTTTTTCGCTAAATATTGTCCCCCTCCAGCCAGAACATGTCTTTTTTTAAATTAACAGAAGTGATTTCTAAATGCCTAAATTGCAACTTCTGATCTGTAAAAATGGCATTAGTGAGTGAGGAGGTGCCCAAAAGCCCCCTTCCAACTTCAGTGCATGTCAACCCATTAACAAGCTTTGCAGGATTTGGCTTACTATACAGCTGTGTGTTAAAGAAGTGTTGATATTGGGACTCTCAAGGACTGCTATCTGTAAGGAATGGGTGTAAATGTCTTGAACAATGTGGGTTGCAGATGACAATAAGAACACTTAGGATACAGCCAAATATTAAGTGATACCAGATATCATCCCCAGAGTGAGGGAAAGGATTCTATCTTCCATCAGGGGATTGGAAACTGGTCCCTACTGACTCTTTAAGCTCCCAACTGCCTCTGCCCCTTTCAAGAAGCCATTTTCCCTCATGGAGGAGGAATCCCTGCTATATACAGAGATAGCAAGAGTATTTCTCCTGCAAATGTTGGCTCAGGGGAAGGGAAATGATCCTGTTGCCTTTCTTGGAAGTACCAGCTGAAATCCTGATTCCTGGCAGAAACTCCTAGCCCTTTGATTGGGAATCTTATGACATCAGGTTTCCATCAGGTGTGGCATGGTCATCCTCCACCCGATTCCATCTCATTCCATTTCCTCACCCCTGGGAAGTACTGTTTGAACAGATGGAAGAGACTTATTGTTGACATCAATATTAGATTCATAATATGTGCTGTTAAGGGAGGCTGTGAAACCTAATAGCACCCTGTAGCCCAAGAGAGGGTTGGATGAGTTATATTAATAGAAGAGAGCCTAATCCAATATCCCCTATCTCTTGGGCTGCTCCTAAATTAACTGTATACTGGGCTCTTCTCTGAATGCACACTCCTTGCACATATTGCCTCCATTAGTGCGGCCAGGCATGGGCTGAAGGTACGTAGGGAGCAGGGACACCTATACAAGCCCCTCCCCAGTATCCTTCACCATATCAACATAGACCTTAGTGCATTACATGTGAAAGCCTGGAAAGTGTTTCTGAAAAGTGTTTCTAAGCACATTCAGCTGATCTGCATAATCCCTGATGAAGTAAATTATATCTGATGATTATATCAGAGCATGGAAACAATTGTTTTTGTTCTTTTTCAAGAACAAAAAGTGGCCCTTTCAGCTAGAGGATTCTAGTTGTTGTAACCCACTGTTATGGTGGAGCTACAGTGGGAGACTACTTCCATACCTTGCTGATAGGTAGCTGAGATTAAAGATACTGATTATTGCAAATGTTACAAAGGTCAGCAAGCGACTGTCTTATAGTTTTCCTGCAGCAGCATGTGTTCATTGCAGCTATCCAAGAAGATCCTAGCACAGGTTTATTTTAACTCTTCTGGTTTGGATTTTCTGCCCTTTTTGCCTCTGCAGTTTGCTAAACTGAGTGCTGAGCTGACCCACTCAAACTCCCTGGGCTATAATGGAGCCATACTGCAGGCTTTGGCCATTCACTATGCTCTCCAGGGGGAATTGAATCGGGATGAGTTCTTGGAGCAGCTGATTGGCCACATGGAGGATGTGGAAGGCGATGACAAGTCTCTTGCTGATGCCCGAATGTGAGTAATTTCGGCTCAAGGGGAGGCTTACACTTGTGTTTTGATGTAACACAAGGCAGTAACTTAGGGAAACATTTGTTTCATCTCTCTTTTCTACAGGCTGGGCTATGAGGAATTACCCTTTTCAAAGCGCCTAAAAAAGATCAAAGAATTTTTGGAGAAGAGCAGTGTGCCCAGATCAGATGTGGTGTTAGAATTAGGTAAGCGTATCTCTCAGCAAAAGCAGTGCCCACCACTTTTGTGACCAGAATGTAGTACTTTGCAATGAAGGATGGGGCCTCTGCCCTGTTCTTAGTGGAGGCAGTTCTTCAATTCCCTGCCATACTAAGGAAAGAGGCAAGGTGAGGAGGCTCAGTACTTGGGAAATCCTTACCTACACCTGGATAAAAACCAGGTGGTAGAATTCAAAGATACAGCCTTATTAGCCTGGAAAATGAATGTGCAAAGAGATCTTGTAGCAACTTTGTGACTATCTAAAAGAAAGAAGTTGATAACATGAGCTTTTATAGACTAGTGCCTACTTCCTCAGATGCATGTTTTAGACTCATGTCTATGGAAACTTATGCTACCAACTTTCTTTCTTTCACTTAGTCTCAAAGGTGCTACAGGATCCCTTTGCATACTGGAAAAATACCTGTTTTTGCTGATTTCTTTGTCAAGTTGCTGTGTGATGGAGAAATGTTGTGCTTTTAAAGCTACTCGTTCCTATAATTCTTCTGAACACTTTGCATTAATCTTCAATTTGAATTGAGAGCTTGTGTTGGAAGGCCAGATTCACTTGTTGTCACCTGCTGATGGGAACTGATTGTTTTCTCAGGCAATGGCATTGCAGCTCTCCATTCTGTCCCCACCGCCATCTATTCCTTCCTGCGCTGTATGGAATCTCAACCAGATCTCCCTGAGGACTACAACAACTTGCAACAGACCATTATCTACTGCATCTCACTGGGTGGGGACACGGACACAATTGCAACTATGGCTGGAGCAATTGCAGGGGCGTATTATGGGGAAGAACAGGTGCCCCAAAGTTGGAAGCATAGCTGTGAATCTCACGAGGAGACAGAGAAGCTGGCCGACACCTTGTATGACCTGTTCTGCCAGCAGATCTGAGCCACAGAGTGAGAGAAATGGAATCCGGTGATCAGATCTTTGTTCTGGTGGAGGTAAAACCTTTCTGCAATGGGGGATATTTCCTCAAGGAAAACATGCTTAGGAAGTACTGACAGTATGATGAAGATACTCACTCAAAAGTGCCAGCTGCTTTCCGCTACATCTTTTTGCCACCTCTGATTTTTAGACTTTTATAATTAAATCCGAGTTGGAATCAAATGTTTTTCTTAACTCACTGTGTCCAGCATTGTATGGCAAGGTGCTTGATCTAAATTTGGCTTCATGGTGGTTTGGTAGCCAGATTTTACAAATAGTGTTTACAAAACCTCACTGTTAGACTATACAAGGGGGAGAAAGGGCATCCCTATGCTTAGGAAATAAGATAAAAACAGGGTTATATGCCAACAGATTCATGTTACCACATTTCAACTAATACTAGGGTAGAAGGTAATCTGAAAAAAAATGGCTTCTGCATTTGCTTGGTAGTTGGCAACAGCCCAAGAAGGAAAAGCAAAACTTTCCCTTCTGTAACTAACTGGTAAGTAACTTGGAATACATAGAATCTGATTTCTCAGGTGTCTTTTAAAACAGGGTCGTGTGCTGCCATTATTTTTTAAATGTGTCATGTAAGATTTAGTAAGATTTTAATTGTGAGGTGTACTGAATGAATCAGTAAAACTGATGGTGATAAATGTAAAATGAACTTTGGCTGATGGAGGCCAAATTATAAGCATTCTCTTGGGCGCATAGAAGGAAGGAGAAGTTAACCACCTAACCAAAAATGTCTGATGCTAGCAAACGTATTTGTGGAGTAACTCTTGGGTATTTATGTGTAAAATCCACAACATAGATCCTGGCTGTGTAGTTGATGCCACAGTTTAATCTGGAATTGTGCTGTACTGTTTGGCCTATACACATTGGGCTTTCTGGTGACGTTGAAATCAGGACAAAGGCACACCGGGGGGTTAGAGGGGGAAAGCTCACTCCGTCTGCTAAATGTTGGAGAGTATAGGTAAAAGTCTTGAACAGTTTAGCCCAGATAGAGT
This sequence comes from Sceloporus undulatus, assembly GCF_019175285.1. Classification (NCBI taxonomy): domain Eukaryota; kingdom Metazoa; phylum Chordata; class Lepidosauria; order Squamata; family Phrynosomatidae; genus Sceloporus; species Sceloporus undulatus. Next base: position 373,864 of record NC_056530.1, on the reverse strand, counting down.
TCTGTATTTTGTTTTCAAGAAGGCAAGTAACCAAATTAGAGGTTGTACATGTTGGCCTAAAACTGCAGTCTTCCAGTACCTATTTGGTAGCTTCGTATAGACAGAGGCCTTTCAGCAGAACAGTTATGCATGTCCCAGTATCACTGGATCAGTTTGTAAGTGGACAAGTGAGGGTCCAGGCTTAGCTCTCTGGGTTGCGGTTGGACTGCAGACCTCTTTAGTTTCTTTCCCCTTGTAATGTGCAAGTTTGATCAAAGAAAGGATTTGTTCTAAAGATCAGCAAAAATATGTTTGCCTAAGGTTTTTTTTTTTTAATGCAGGTGGTAACTTGGAATACAAATGAATATCTCTTTGTAAAATAAGATTTATTGACGTTGGTTCAATACAATCAAGTACTGTAGTTTCAGTTCAGAAGTGAAGGCCAGTTTTGATCACAAAACAAGAGTGCATTTAAAAACCAAATTTACTATGAAACAGTGCATGTAACATAAGTATTTACAAAACTAAAAATCCTCTATATAGTAGGTTAGAAATGAAGATACCAGAGGCAAACTAAGAGAGAAATGGTATATAAAATGCATATTGCAATGCTTAGTTAAGTCTCCCACCTCTTCTGTCTACTGACTGAAACCTAGTTCCCATATGCTTTTCCAACATGAAAACCCAACCTTTGTCACAGACAAATAGCAGGCACTGAATGTGTCAATAATAATAAGCCACCCCATAACTTTCCAGTCAGCCTCTTCGTCCCATACATCATCTTCTTTTGTGTGATGGCAGCATCTTTCGGTATGCATGTTAAGTTAAAAGGTTCTTTAAAACTGTATATCTGTAGCAGGTTTACCATCTGTACGAGAAGAGGATAGTGAGGCTGCAAAACCTTCCCTATGGAACTGAATGTTTCAATACCTCTGAGTTTGGAGATAAATGTGTAAATGGTTACTGTGTTTTCTGTCTTACCAGCCAGAAAACAAGTGATAAATCTACAAAGGAAAAAAAAAAGGTTATCTCATCATAAGAAACCAGTATAAATAAATTGTGTACAAGGTACCGAAAGGAACAAAGCTTGGATTTATGCAGTTCTCTGCTTCTGTTAAAATACTTATTGACCATTCTTTCCCACCTCAGGCAATGTGACTTTGTTAAATAGTAGCACATTTTCTTTCATCTGTTGGCATTAACCGTGGAAGTTTAATGCTCTCCTCCACAGGAAAATACACTTAAGTCAAGAGCACAAGTCTAGAATCCCTCTTCCAATATCAGGCACGCAGAAAATGTGTGTACTTGGCTTCTTCAGTTTTAGCCTGTGGTGACTGAATGTCAAATCAAAGATGTTATTGCAAGTGGAGTATGCCTTTGGCATCCTTCTCCTCTCCAGGAATTTAAAAACACATCAGATGGAACCAGAAATCTTGGGCCTATACTTTTGTTGTGTCTAAGTCCAAACAGACACATTTTACGTTGAAGGAAGGAAGGAAAAAGGAAGAAGGAAGGAAGCTACACAACTGAAATACAGGTGACCCAAATTTCAATTCCATATCATCCTTGGGGTTTTTAAGATATTTCTAAGCTCCATAATGTGACTTGTCTCAAACGCCGTTCAGAATATTGGTTCACAAATGCATTTTGAATGTCTATTTTAATGTTTAAATATTTCTATGTACACTAAACCTGGAGAATTATATTAAGATGCTTGAGCCATGCACTTGAAAATCCCTGGACAAGATTAATGCCTTTTGTTTTCTTCATAAATGGCTTGTATGGAAAGGGAGTTTAAACACATTATTTTTCCTGGATGAGACAGTTCTCTTTTTAACCATTTAGGGTTATGCATTGCCACTTATTGTGCGAGCCCAAAGCGTTTGATTGCTCCTAGTCAACTAAGATATTCCTATGACCACAGCCATACCCACTGTTCCAGAAGCTGTGAATAACCTTGTGACCTAGAATAAGAAAAGGGACATTTCAAGCATTACTGATATAAAGTGGTAAAAAAATGCACCAGACAACGAAAATATTCGTAAGGCATAGAAATCCTTGCACACAACACTTCCCACCTTTTAAAATAGATATTGCACTATACTGAATAACTTTTAAAGTAGCTAACATTAATAGCACTGTTGTAAAAAAAAAAATTACTGAATGGAAACGTATGGTTGAGTCCCGTTTTTTTTTAAATTATAAACTTCGTGAGTGATGGGTTCTCCCACCGCTCTCAACAAAAAGTGTAGACATCCTGAATAAAAGGGTCTATTAACTGGCACCTTGATGATGTGAACAGTTCAACCTTTCTCAAGTCAAGCCAATAGCAACTGAAGCCATGCCTGCAGTGCCTTAAGGCTGGCATTGTCAACCAACAGCATTCATGGAACCTTAGGTTTTTAGATTGCTGAATTTCAGATGAAGGACATTTAGCTGTTTCAGTTAATAACGGGTTATCATACATGTATTGCAGAATCTTCTCGGTGGTTGTTTTTCAGGGGAATCAGAAAATTCCAGTGGTTTTGGAATACGTTTCATTTGCCATCCCCTTTTCCATATACTTGCTCTAAAGATGTGCTGAGTACTGTGTAAAAGGTGCTTATGCAAAGCATTCCACAATCACAATTCACCCTTTGGGGGTGGGGAGTCTTCATTTTTGTCTCAAGAAACTGACGTAAATCACATTTGAAAACAGAAAACGGAAACGTGGACAAATGCCAAATTTGGAAGGAGGTGCCTTAAGGTGATAGAGGAATTCTACAACTGTTTATGTTGTAGGCTGCAGTCCCCCTGCACACTGCCATCTATCGAGTGCTTTCTGTGCGTCCTAAGAAAATTGGCAGCTGATTCCCCAAGTTACTATCTGTGTTCAATGTGCAGCCACTTGGGTAATTCTGAATGCAAAGATGGTACAACCACCACCAAATTTTCTCTTCCATATTAACTCCTTGGCTTGGTCAAAGTGGTTCCAAACCACTGATTTGCACCGTCTTCCCAGTGACTTTTGTATTTTTAATTTTTTTTTTAAAAAAAGGACAAGTTTATGGCTAAAGTGGATAAAAGCAGGGGTTCCCAACAGCCGTTATGTGGGACAGAGAAGGAATCCGGAAAAAGAAGAATGGATGTATTCAGTGGAGTAAAGACCATTGGCTTGATCTGATGGCATCTGGATCCAGACTTGGTCATTCTCTTTGAGTTCGAGCACAGCACTACCAGACGCTTGGTCCAAGTAGCCTTTTTTGTATTCATCGTAGGTGTAGGTGGCAGGCACGTTGTTTTTATAAAGTGCCACCCAGACATTAGTTCCTTTAACGTGGACATGGTAGGCAAAGTAATAGATGCCAGAAATGGGACAGGTGAAGATCCCCGTCACTGGATTATAACCATTCTGCCCGTTGTACAAAGTCCTGTCGAATTTGACTGGCATTCCTGAAGCTGGGAATGGTGAGGTCAAGATGGCAGTGAAGGCAGGCATCATTTGGGCAGAGAGTTCCCCTCGGCCGTACTGAGGCTTCCCGGGCTTGCCGTTCCCCAGCACTGCTCCCTCTACGCCTCCGTCTGGCAAGTGGAGGCCAGCGATTCCTGCCTCGTCAAACATCCCTGGTGCACCCGGTGGCCCTGGTGGCCCAGGTGGCCCTGGTAGCCCATTCAATCCAGGATTGCCAGGAACTCCTGGTGGCCCAATGGGACCTATAATTCCTGGCTCCCCTACTTTGCCAACTCCTGGGGCTCCGGGGAAGCCAGGCTCTCCTTTGAGTCCTGGTAAACCTTGGGGCCCCATTGGACCAGAAGGCCCTTGTAAACCTGGTATACCTGATGGGCCTCTGAGGCCTGGCTGCCCTGGAATACCAGAGTCTCCCTTTGACCCCATGGGCCCTGTAAGTCCTGGCACTCCAGGAAGCCCCATGAAACCAGTTTCCCCCTTGGGGCCTGTGGGGCCAGGCATCCCTTGTGGCCCTGGCAGTCCTCTCTCCCCAGGAACCCCTGGCTTCCCCACAAAGCCACTGGGTCCTTGATCCCCACGCATGCCTGGTAGTCCTGCAGGCCCACTGGGCCCAGCTTCCCCTTTAGGACCTGGAATTCCATGTTTGCCTGGCATACCCATAGAACCAGGGGGGCCTGGAGACCCAGTCATGCCAGGGGGACCCATCTCACCAGGTTCTCCATCCATTCCTGGCTCCCCCTTGTCCCCAATGAGTCCTGGAACACCTGGTTGTCCACGATCCCCTTTTAAGCCAGGTAGACCTGGCTTCCCATATCCTGTAGGGCCAGGCATACCTGGAAGGCCCCGCAGACCGGGTTCGCCCTTGGGACCCATGGGGCCCTGTAGGCCCGGTACACCAGCTACCCCTGGCACACCAATTCCATCCACACCTGGTGGGCCACGTGGGCCCATGGGTCCAGGCTGACCACTGACCCCTGGCTCACCTGGGAGCCCTGAGTCACCCTTGTCACCTGGAGCACCAGGCAGGCCGTTGAGTCCAGGTTTCCCAATGCCTGGGGGCCCGGGAGGCCCTGCAGGGCCCGGGACCCCACCATTTCCTCTTATTCCTGGCAGTCCGGGCTTCCCAATCCCATTTTCACCTTTCATGCCACGCTCGCCACGAGGGCCAGGCTCTCCTTTTGCACCTGGCTCCCCCCGGAATCCTGGTAGTCCCGGGCTACCAGGTGCTCCTGGTTTTCCATTAACAGAGATGCCAGCTGGTCCAGGCAACCCCGGTGGGCCTGGAAGACCTCTTGGCCCTTGATCGCCTCTCATGCCGGGCTCACCTTTCATCCCAGGCATCCCTTTCATCCCTGCCTTGCCAGGAAGCCCTGGGATGCCCGGTTTGCCAATGCCAGAAAAGCCAGGTGGGCCAGCAGGTCCTGGTTGGCCATGAAGCCCTGGTTTCCCAGTCCCTGGTTTCCCAGGATAGCCAGGTGGGCCAGGTGGTCCTCTTGGGCCAGGCTTTCCAGGAGGTCCAGGTTCTCCTTTAAGGTCCATCGGTAGCAGCGGTGGCATATCTGTGAAGAGAAGAAGGACACTTTCCATACAGATCATGAGCAAAGGCAGTAGTAGTAGAGTATCTTGTCAGAAGCCAAGGGAAGTATTTTAGGCCCTTCCTGTCAACGGTGATTTGGTACTGGGCATGCCTGTGGATGGAGGAAATTGTGGAAGCTCAAGCCTGTATTAGTCAATGGGTGGCGATGTGTGTGCACCCATGTTGGCATGCCCACAGGCGTTCCACACCTTTAGCTTATATACAGTGGGGTGATCCTGAGGACCGTCAATCCACAGATGGCTAGCCACCAATATGGCGGACTCACTGTAGCAATGCTACCTCTTTAATTCAGCCCAGTGTTTTCCAAACCTCAGTCCTCCGGGCGTGTTGGACATCAGTTCCCAGAAGCCCCAGTTACCTTGGCCAACAGAAATTTTGGGTGTTGAAGTCCGAAGCATCCGGAGGACCAAAGTTTGGGAACCACTGATTCAGGCTATAGATGGGTCTGAAGACCATTTTACTTTGCACGTTGTTGGAAATGTGTCTTCTGTTGCCTCTGGAACAGATTTATCTGAGCAGGTAAGGTCTTTTGCTGTTGAAAGCCTGAGGGAATGTGATCTCTAAAGTACAGATTCCAAATAACAAATCATACAGTTATTATCAATTAACATCATCGTCACTATTTTTCTGCCCCTTTCTCAGGTCTGCTTGCAAAGATATACCTTTCAAATGATATATAAAAATTTATAACTACTGTATAGTTAGACTATCAATAAAATTAAAAGCAGTTAAGAGCAAGGCCTTTAAAAAGGAAACACCAAACAATTCAGCACATTCTGAAAGGCTGGCTTTCCTCCTGAGCAATTAGCCATTTGAGGCCTGCTGAAACAGAAGAGGTCTTCACTTGCCTACAAAGGCTAAGGGAAAATATGATCCTTCAGGTACAAGAGCAGCTCAGTATTTTCAAAGATGTTTTAAGACCCTCTGGAATAATTTCAGCCTTTGGTTGGTTTTCTGCACTGTGACAGTCTGCTGAACAACATACTCTAGACCTAACTAAATGAGAAGATATTTTGGCTTCCACAGTTACCAACATTGCTGTTATAGGGAATCGGAAGGGAGTGCCAAATTTAGCAATACAGAGTTACCCAGATCCTTTAAAAAGAAGAAGAAACAAAGACAATACTCCTAAAAGTTTCAGTTTGCAAGATGTCATGACCAAAATCTGTTCTCATTCAGATAAGCCAAGTCAAATCCCATGGCACTTGAAAGTTATTTGACTGCTTTGGTTACCTTGTCAAGAAACAAATCATCAGGAGCTCTGCTTGGGGGAAAACATTTTTTCAACCTAGGTAACGTAAACCCTCTGAGTAACTTGGAGCAAGTCACACTCTCTCAGCTTTAGAGGAGGACAGTGGCAAACCTCCTCTGAAGAACCTTGCCAAAAAGGTCCCGCAGTAGGTTTGTCTTAGGGCCGTTGTGAGTTGGAAATGACTTGAAAGCACATAACTACAACAAAGAATGTTCTGGTTTCGTTGTGTTGGTGTCTGCTCCGCTTGAGGCTATGCTTTACCCCAGTTCTCACCAGTCTCTTGACCAGGTGTGCCCAACTGCATCTCCCATTATACCCAGCAACACAGCCCCTGTCTGTAGGCCAACACACCTGGAGGGCACCAAGCAAGGGAAGGTTGTGCCATCCTGATATTGTGTGTACGTGTGAGAAAGCACATGTATCCCTAGAAGGTTTGACCACTGATTATTTCCCTCAACCAACGGGAAACTAATTTGGCAAATGAAATGCCCATGTGAAGGAAAGGGCACAGATGTCCATCGACAGAGACACACAGAAAGCCTGCCAAATTAGGTGAGTGTATATAAATGGTGGGTTGATAGATGACCTTGTTTTTAAAAAGAAATCAGAAAAAAATTTGCACCAGACATTCCTGATTTCGCCCTGCGGAAACATATTATGAAGCTTATCTGCATATCAAAGGCTTGCCCAGATCCACTGTCCTAGTTAAGGTCTCATGAACATCCCAGGAAATCCTTGCCCATCTACTTCTTGCCACTATGGAATAATGTGGCCAAAAAGAGAACCGTTTTAAGCTGGTGTGCTTAAGGAAAGGGTTTCTTTCGTCTTCCTTTTCATCCGGGAAAAATGCTGACCCCGAGACATAAATTATTTCAGTATGTTCATATTCCTGGAGTCGAGTGTTTGAAAATAATTCGTTTTCGAGGTCATCGGAACAAGGAAGCAAGTGAGGCCGACAAGAGGAGGGAAGCAAAACAAAACCCCAGTGTTGGGCAAAGGGCTTGTGGGGAGTGGGGAAGGAGGGGGAACATCTGACAACCAGTTACACCTTGCCAACTCCAGCCAGCCGAGGAAGCAGACAGGAAAACCAAACCGGGGACGCGAGCTAGCACACGGAAAGTGGGACACGGACAGCATGGTGGGATTCTGTTTCAAAGGAACATGTCTCGCTGGAGAAACAAGGGTCTGCTGTATGGCACAGCAATAGTATGGGGGATTTCATACCCTCCCACAGAGACACAACTTCTACTAGCGCAAAGGGCTGAGGTCAGTGAGAAAGAGGAGGGGAAAACTACTTGTTGATGTTCAGTGGGCTCAGATTCTTTAAGTGCCAGAACATCAGATGGGCTCAACTTCGAGGGTATCTCAGCTCCACCATTTGTTGAAGGGAATTGATTTCAGAGACACAACTGTGTCTGGAGTATCAGTATGCAAAGAGATCATGTACAGTGGCCCCTCCACATTCGCTGGGGTTAGGGGTGAAGGACCCCCCATGAATATAGAAAAACTGCAAATAAAAAAAAGCCACTATTCTTTCTACCTAAAAAAAATACCTCTTTAGGACTCTCCAGGTCCTCCAGTGCAACTCTATGGTCAACATCTGCCAGAAGCTGATCATAGAATCATGCTGGACAACCTACAAATACCTAGAGAAGTGGTTTCTCTAGGAACTTCTAAGTTCTCCAGCACAACTTTGTGGTCAGTTTTCAGCAGAATTGCACTGGAGGGCTTAGAAATTCCTAGAGAGAACATATTAATCAAAATCGCAAATAAAGCCGCAAATGTCAAAGCCGCAAATGTAGAGGGCCAACTGTAGTACCTTTGAGCCTAACTGAGCAAAAGTAGTTGAAGCGTAAACATCAATAGACTTGGTCTACCTCCTCGGATGCATGGAGTCAAATACTGCCCAGGAACCTTTACAGCCAGACTATATGAATAGCGATAGAAATGCAAACTAGGGAGAATAGATCTCTGTGAAGCTCACTTTTAACTATGGTCAGTGAGGGACAAAGGAGGAAAGATATTGCTGAAGGTGTTCTACCCACTCAATGACTTTCCTTCTGGTCCATCTCTCTGCAGCCTGTTAAGAGGTCAAAAGAGTGTGATGGTAATGGCATGCCCCTAATACCTTTTTGGGTTTTACTGTTTATAACATCCTAAGAGACTGAACATGCAGGTCAGGACGTTCGCAATTTCCTTTGTGCCATGTTCATTGAAGGGGGGCTTCGGTGAACCTTTTCCTCTCTCTCCTTGCTTTGCAGTTACACACAACAATCCCTAGAGCAGTAATGGTGAACCTATGGCACGCGTGCCAGAGGTGGCACTCTGTGGGCACATGTGCCGTCGCCCCAGCACAGAGTTTGCCAGAAAGCCAGAGGGACATGACACTTCGCAATAAATAAGAGGGTTTTGGGTTGCAGTTTGGGCACTCGGCTTCTAAAAGGTTCTCCATCCCTGCCCTAGAGAGTCCTCGACTGCCTAGCTGCAAGCCGGAAAGGGAGAATGATGGTGCAAAGCAGCACAATTCAACACTTTGCCATCCTGAGAGGTGGGTGGGAGGTGTCTGTGCACAAAGAAGCACTCTTACAGAAAGGAAAATTCAGGCTAGCCTTCACCCAACAGGGATAATGTTTATTTCTACAGAGAAGCACACAAACATTCAATTCTTTCCTCATGCAATCCAATAAAAGGGGCTGGAAGAAAATAACACTTGATTGTGCTGGTTTTTGTAAAATGGCCTCTTTCTATAAGATAGGATGGGGGAGGAATCCCTCCAAAATGTTTTGTTTTTATAGCTTTTTTTCATTTGCAGAAAGCTTCACTGAGATCTAGTCTCTCTAGTCCAACAACAGAACAATGTTATTATTTCTGGGGTTTTGGGCTGGGAACAGAGGCTAAGAGTAAGGAATAACTTGCCATGGCACAAAGAAAGGAAGACGCCAACCTACATTCACCCATCCTCTTCTTACCAGGCAAAGGTCAGCTGAGTAAAAGCATTCTCGTAAATAAATCCACAAATGTTACTGGACTACAAAAAGCTTTAGTAGTTTGCTGAGGGGCTGGCAGAGGAGGTGCAAGGAAGGGTTGCTTTTCTGGGCTGGAAGCAGGAAAATTCTTTATAAACCAGGTTAATTTCTGTATCAGGTACAGAATTGCATCACACCTTTCTATCTGACTTCTTCTTGCATGCATTTCCTGGTCATCTATGGTGAGTAGACAGTTCCTAAATACAAGACTGAAGGGCCACATAGGCCTACAGTGTGTTTTGGTGGTGCAGTGATTAAATGTCTGTCCTGCAGACTAAACCATAAGGTTGTGAGTTCAATCCCAGCTAAGAGGGCTCAAGCTTGACTCAGGCTTCTGTCCTTCTGAAGAGGTGGCTAAAATGAGTACCCAGCTTGTTAGGGGCAATTAGCTTACAGTTGTAAACCACTTAGACAGTTAGTTCAGTATGAAGCGGTATATAAATGAAGTTGTTTGAAATGAGCTTCAAGGTGGGTTAAAGTAAGACTAAATGGGATGGGGGGAATGTTTGAAAATGGGGCAAAATGACCAAACCCACACCTGGACATAGCATGGGAGGGTGATATTGGCTATTCAGAGGCAAAGCTGCCCCCAAATTTAACTGGGCAGGGGTGCAAAGGATGGTGATGGCAGATCCATCGCTCATGAAGTGGTCAGCCTGTGCCCACCCTTGGCTTTAAAGATACATTCCCTACAGAACTGACTCAGGGACATTCCTATACAGTATCAAGAAACAAGATGCGAGTTTCATTAGTATTATATATATATTCAGAATAGCGAGATTGAGAGCTTATTGACAGGTTTTGTGCGTCAATAAAAAGGTACACCATAGTAATGAATGGAATGCAAGGCAGCAAGAGGATGGATGCGATGTCATGTGATAAGTAGCGGCCAAGGACACTTTTATACTGTTAAAACATTGCTTTTTAAGCCTGGTGTGGTAAACTCGTATGTATTGCTTGAAAGCAGAAAGTGGAAGATGTAACCTTGAGACTGGAAGTTTGACAACAACTGAAGTACCCACTAGATGGTGCTGTTAGTCCAAGGGAACTATCCTTTGTCAATGAACTGTGGCCATTATCCGACTGTGAAGATTATTCTAAGCTTCATATTGAAGTGCACTCCTCTAGTTTAGTCCGGCAACAGACATTATGCAAAAGGCAATGGGGCAGAGTAAGCAGTTACCCAGGATGCCAGAATGACTTCTCCTTTCCTTCCCATATCATTTTATTTAATGTTTATTTCATCTGGAAAATTCGGTGCACACTCTTCCACCTTATATTTCAGATAGGCAGTTACTGTGCTGTTTTACCTTCTGAGCATCTCCCATGCTGTATTTTGGGGACTGGAGAGAATGCAGTGCATCCATCACATTCCCAACTTTCTACTAAAGCAGCGGTTCCCAAACTTCGGTCCTCCAGAACTTCAGCTCCCAAAATTCCTGACCGTTGGGTAAGCTGCCTGGGACTTCTGGAAGTTGAAGTCCAAAACATATGGAGGACCAAAGTTGGGGAACCTCTGTGCTTAAAGGATAGTACAGCAAAGTAATGCAAGTATCTTTGGCAGATTGTAAAAAAAAGAAAATGGAAACCCTGACTTAGTTCTTGCCCCCATAGATTCCAGCCCCGAGGGTTCAGAGAGATGGGTAGGTGAATGACAAAAATAAGGGAGATGGCAAAGATTAGTTCTAAAATCTTGAGGGCAACTCCTTTTTTCCTGTACTTGGATTATTAGTCTCTCTTGCTTCTCACCCGCCTGGTGTGCCCTTATGCTGCCCTGCTATTTTCACAAATCCAGCCTGCTCAGTGGTGGCATTGGGAGAACATATTGGAAGAAATAAACACCAGCAGAGAGAGAGAGAGAGAGATTTGAATCTCAGCCCATCAGCAGCCAAAAATGTTCCTTTCTCAGTAAGTCTGCCCTGGAGTTCGTGCTTCGTTTTGTTCTCCTTGGCTGAAGTTCAGATAAAAACTTTGCAACAGCTGGAAAAGGCGGGAGGTGAAGGAATAAAAAGGGAGACCTTCACTCTGTTTAAAGTTACACAGTGGTGGTTGTGTGTGGGTTTAACCGTCTTCCATACCACATGGACTGATCTATTCCTTTGATAAGAGCAGTAAATCATGTAGAAGAGACCCTCACTCTTTTCCACCAGCCTTTAAGGCACCTGGGGAAGATTACTTCTCCCTTACTCTCTCACAGCTCTTTATGTTGCAGTTCTATAGCTGAAAATGTGAGTTGTGGAAGATGCCCAGATGCCAAAGATGAAGGATGGTATCATGAAACATAAGCTTTTATCACTCTCGCCATAACTCAGACTGAAAGGATGTTCTCACTCCTCCCGAGTTCATTGCTTTAAGTGTCAAACTACAAGTTACTTTTTTGGGGCTCTTTGTTTCTAGTATCCACACAGCCAAGAAGGAGAGCATCCTCTGCTTGCATTAGCATCCTTTTGACCAAAAGAAGTAACATCACAGACAAAACGTAGGCCTGCAATTCTAACAGTGCCATTTTTCTTCTGCTGTATGATTTCTAATATCTTTGCCCGATGTCACTTTAGTTATTTCCAACTTAGGAGGTTATCACAGGAGGGAATCGGCCAAATCTTGTGCAGAAACAGGATCTAAATTCACAAAACTGGGATCATTTTCAGAAGCTACCTGTTCAAGGTTCACACCAGTTGCCTACTTCTTGCACATATATTGCTGTGTGCCTTCAAGTCCTTTCTGACTGGTAACAACCCTGAGAGAAACTTAGGCCTAAATACCCACAAAAGACACCAGATCCCATCTGATCTTGGAAGCTAAGCAGGGTCAGGCCTTGTTAGTATTTGGATGGGAGGCCACCAATGAATACTAGGTGCTGTAGGTTATATTTCAGAGGAAGGAACTGGCAAAACCACCTCTGAGTTTTCCTTCCCAAATAAAACCTGCACACAAGGAAAACTCATCATGGGGGTTTCTTGATACTGGAGGTTTGCCATTGCCTTCTTCTAAGGCTGAGTCTGACCAGTGGGTTTATGTGGTTGAGAGGAAATTCAAACCCTGGACTCCTTGAGTCCTAGAGTGTGAATTCGAACTATGGTCTCACAGAATCCTAGCCTAACACTCAAACCACTAAACCACACTGGTTCTCCCCATATATATTTGTCTTGTATAGAAGCTGTAGGGTCTCTTAGGCCTCATTCCCACTACTGTTTAAACCGGATCGTGATTCGGTACGAACCGGTTTAAATGAGCATGGTTCCCACTTAATCCAAATCGCTGAAGCGATTCCGAAAGGAGGAGGGGCATGCTCTAGACTCATTTAAACTGTGTCTGATGCTGTTTTTTCTGCTTCTTTTCATCCAAATCGAATCTGTGCAAGTGGTAACCAGAACCAAATCGGATTCGATTTCACAATTCGGTTTTAAATGAATCACTTCTGAGCAAATGGGAACCGGATGTGGATCGGAATCGGTTTATTGAAATGGAAATGGATGTTCTGTGCAGGAACCAATTCTATTTAAACCAATTCATTTCCCAATGTGAACCACAAGTGGGTTATCTGCTTCAGGAACCGGTTTAAATAGAACCGATTCCTTTCAGAATGTGAACCACAAGTGGGTTATTTTGATTTTATTAGATGACAGAAAATGCGATAAGGGCAAATATAGTGGGAACCACGATCCAATGTCAAATCGATTCATTGATTCGGATTGGAAACCGATTTAAGTGTATGTAGGAATGATGCCTTAATTGTTTTGCCCACTGAAGCTTTTCACTACCTCTGTGATCTGGCTGAAATGCTTTTTTGTTTCTGATTTCACTGACACAACCTGGCTAGACTCCATATTATATCTCCCACTGATAAAGACAGGCCGCTTGTCTGCTTTCCGGCCGGCTGTGCTGCTGCTGCTTTTTCTGGACAGCATCACAAATCTCACAGTAAATTGTGACCTGGAAATCTACAACCCCCAAGCTGGGATCTGTCATGGAACTTCCTTGCTTCAGGGCAGAGGAGAAGATATTTTCCAAAGATACATACATGGCTATGGTGCCAAGTTGCTTAATGTAAGCTTTGTAACTCTGCCAGGGTTATTTACTAGCTCAGAGGTCTCGTAACTGGCTTTGAGACCATCCTTGGTGGAAAGAGGATGAATAAATCCTCTTTCAAACCCTGGACTCCCAGAGTCCTAGGAGATTATCAAACGGGATGGGAAGCTCTCAATTTGGAAAGAGAAGATAGCGAGGTCAATTCGAAAATTCACACAATTACGTGATTCCTTATCACACCTTAAATTCACTGTAATGGCCTTCCCGAATGCGACCCAGATTCTGTGCAAAGTAAGCCATCACATCGTTGGGTTCTTAATTGTGAATTGGCACCTTGCGCATGCTCCGTCAGACTCCAGATGACTGGAGCATAGCATATTTAGGCGCGTGAGAGAGAGGAACCAAGAAACCCCACAATTTACAAAAGAAGTTGGAGGGTGGGAGGGAAGAATGGTTGAAAGAACATGCTCTGTTCACATTAAAAGGAACATATATTGACTCTTGTCATGTTAAAACGTGAATATAATGGTTATCCAATAGCTCCGGGTCCATTCCTCTTAATTTGCAGGCAGCAGCCCCCCCTCAGCAATACTGAAGGACAAGCAGAAACAAAATTGAAGCAGAATTGCAGCATGGCTTCATGGGAAACCCCCCCTTCCAGATTGAGGGGGGGGCAAAAACCAGGACCAAAGGAGACATGCACATCACACCAAAGAACAGCACACTGAGTGCAAAGATGCCTAGGAACAGTGTTTGTGACTTCCCTAGTTCACCGAATTTACTTAACTGTGGATTGACGCATGATTGCGTTCAGAGTGCGTTCGGACTGCCAGTGATTGCCTGTGGTAACCTTTAGCGCAATAAGGTGAATACGCATGATTCCGTTCAGGATGACACTGGATTATACTTCCAATTTCAGTCTTGTGATATCATCCCTAGAGTGTGGATTTGAACCCTGGTCTTTCAGGATCCTAGCCTGGATTTTAAAATCCCATTTCTGCACGGGATCCATCCCGTGTGATAAACTCCACAGTCCAAAACTGAGAATGAATATTAATGAAATAAGAGGAGGTGGGGGTAGGAAGAATAACGGCAAGAGGAATAAAGTAGAAAGCTGGAAAAGAGAGAATTCAACAATATTGTATAAAGGTATCGAAGGAGGTTGGGAAGGGAAGTTAAGAAGAAAACTTAAAGAACATAATAGAGAATGTTGTTTGGAAGTGATGTAAATGTTATGTTTATATGAAAATTATATGTATATATATAAAAGTAACTTCCACGCTCTGAGAGACAGACTATATGAAACGAAGTAGTGGGATGACAGGAGAGAAGAAGCCAGAAATCAAGCAGTAAAAACAACAGTACCACCTCAATCCACAAACCAAAACACAGCTAAAATCTCTCATCAAACTGTGTGCCACTTTTAACCCTACAAGATATAAATGAGACCCACTTTCTCAGTCTTACTAAAGGACATTTTTGTGTGTGGAGTAATGGCTGTGTTCAAAACCTTGTCTCCAGCTGTGTCTGTCCCCAGTAGGAACCCCAGAGGAAAAGAAAAGAAAACCTCCCAAAATTCAGGCTATATCAGGAAACAAAGTCCTGCCAGCCTGGGCCTCCATTTCTTCTCCTCTCTGGGTGGCCTGCCTGGTTGCACGGCTTTCCTCGGCTGCAAAGCGCACCAGTCTTCCTCTCCAACCCAACCCAATACCTGCAGGAACATGACGGCAGCGAGCCAATCCAAGGAAGTACTCAAACATGGGTTCCTAAGCACCGGTGCCAATGCAAGCCCACCTCGGCCAAAAGGATGTGCAAAGGCTGCCGGGAGTTGCGTTCCACCTCTGAAGGCCAAAACAAAAGGTGATTTGTTTTACTTGGCCACATAAATGATATAGAGCATCGCTTTTGCTTGCCTCCTGTCAGGCCCGTGCCTTGCCCCACATTGTGGCAGTGCTTCTGCAGATCAAAGCAAGCAGCTTGGGAACCTCTTTTGTAGCCCACCCACGCCGAGGCCATGGGGCTACGGTGGGTTTTTCAATGGGGGAATAAGTTACCAGGCTCTCTTTGACTTCGGGACAGAAACGGCAAGTCCCACGCTTGCCATTGTCAAGGCGTGACTCCGAGGAAAAAACTGCTAACTTCAAAAAGAAAGAAAGAAAGAAAGAAAGACTAGCTCACTTGGTCACCTGTTCATATGGACCTCCATATGAAATATGGACACCCATCTTTTTGTTGCTGTCTGATTCTTCTAATGATTGGATGTTATTTTATTGTGACAGGAGAATTTTTTTTAAAATAACTTTTATTACATTTATTAAATAATCATACATTCTTATACATACATGCAATCTATATTCCTCATTAATTGAACTTATCTTCTTTCATCTATTTATTCTAGTTTCTTAACAATCAATCTACTCATTCTTCCTTAGACATCTCCCCCCTCAATTCTTTCCATCTATTTCTAAATGGCTTTCTTTATTCTACTTAATTTATTTAAAATCTTTTTCTTATCCAATAATTACTTAGTACAGCATTTTAATTTGATCTGCATCTTTATAGCTTATTACAATTTCCTAACTGCTAGTATATATATATTCTCTTCCGTACTTGCTAAGAAGAATAATCCACATTGACATCTATGTGAGAGGAGAATTTTAAATTGTTGTGCTGGTGGGAGGGATAATGGGTTTTCTTCTGTACTGTTTGTATTTTTACTCTTGTTGTAAGCTGCCTCAATCCCGTCGGAGAGGCGGGTTAAAATAAAATAATAATAATAATAATAATAATAATAATAAAAACAATTTCATCCTCTCTCACAGTAAAGTTCAGCATCTTGCCATGGTGCCATCACACAGGCTTATCTTGGCAATGGCTGATCCGGTTTTTCTGGTGCCGCAAAGAACTACAATTTCTGGTATTCCATAGCACCATGGCAGTTTTAAAAAACAGTACCATAGAATCACAGAGTTGGAGCAAGCTTATTTTCTGCTACTCCAGAGAGTAGAACGCGGAACAATGGATGCTATCTACGGGAAAAGAGATCCCACCTCAACATTAGGAGAGACTTCCTGACAGTAAGGGCTGTTTGATAGTGGAACAAACTCCCTCGGAGTGTAGTGGAATTTCCCTCCTTGGAGGTCTTTAAGCAGAGGCCGTATGGCCATCTGTCGGGGATGCTTTGATTGTGATTTCCTGCATGGAGGGGGTTGGACTGGATGGCCCTTGTGGTCTCTTCCAACTGTATTATTTTATGATTCTATGAGACCATAAGGGCCATCCAGTCCAACCCCTTGCCATGCAATAAATAAAATAAAATAATAAAATAAAATGCAGGAACCCATTTCTGCAGTGCGGATGCACTCTGCCTTACCAAAAGCAAAGTAGGCATTTAAACTTAAAACTTTCCCAGTTGTTCTCCAACATCAACCTCTTTTTCTGATGTGTCTATAGCACAAACACTTATCAAGTGTGCATTGGTTTAACTGTTATGATTTCCCCCAAAGAATTCTGAGAAACAAGACTGTCAACATCCTCTGTCAGAAATCCCTCACTTCTCTTGTTCCCACATTTGGCTAAAGATAGAGAGGGAAAAAAAGCCAGACCAGTTCAATCCAGTGGCCTAGATGCAGTGTGCTACAGTGGACAAAGGCCCATCCAAGCATGCTAGAGTCTTGACTTATTGCTTAGCCATTATCTTTGGATGGACGATCATTTGGGAAAGGTCTGAGCATCCTGCCCTCACATCCTGGGTTCTTTCTGCACAGCCAGTGACAGAAGACTAAACACTACAGCTTCATAGACACCTCTACAGCTAAAACATCAAGGGTTTTGATCATCATGAAACCACTGGGAGACACAACATGGCAGTTTCCCTTGTAGGAGAAAGGGCAGGAAAGAGATTGCCAATACCTAAGGTGGAGTTTCGAGAACTGGAGAATAATATTAGAAGAAATTACAGTGTCACGCAGGTGAGAAATGAAGATAGACGTTTAAACTGTGAATTCATTCACTGCAGGCATATATAGCACATTTGTTTATCAAGCTTTCAGAGTGGTTTACAATAAAAGTACATAAGCATACATACATGCACGCACCCAAATGCCTGTACAATTGGGATGCCGTAATTATAATCTCCTAGTAGTTCCTCCTTAGTACCTTACCTTTCCTCTCTCTTGTAGGGCAGACAACTGTGTATGCCACATGGTTTGTCCAACCCCTCTAACCCAGTCTGTTGCACTCAGGTGTAGCAGAGGACCATATCCCATTTACATTATTGAATTTCGATTCATTTGACAGGCTGTATGTATGTAAAATGAGAAAAGGGGAACCATTTTGTCCTTTGCTTTAGGCTGCAAAATGTCATGGACTGTTCCCAACACACACACAGAATGAAAATAGCATATCAGCAATAATAATAATAATAATAATAATAATAATAATAATAATAATAATAATAATAAGTCTTTCATGGCTGGCACCCATAGTGCTTTGTGGGTTTTTTGAGCTATGTGGCCATGTTCTAGAAGAGTTTCTTCCTGACGTTTCACCAGCATTTGTGGCTGGCATCTTCGGAAGATCTTCTCTGAAGATGCCAGCCACAGATGCTGGTGGAGCGTCAGGAACAAACTCTTCTAGAACATGGTCACATAGTTCAAAAAACCCACAAAGAAATAATAATAGTAATAAGTTGTACAGTTGCAAATTGTTTTTCCTGCAAGTCAAACTTCCCCAGTCTCCTCTCCACATTGGCTCCCCCACAATTCCCAAAACATTTCTGCAGTGCCCCAAGTGCTACCTACCTATGTACTGTCCTTTACCTTCCCGAAATGGAGGGCCAAGGGGTCCTTTCACCACCGGCTGCATGTACTTGATTTGCGCATAACCTCCTCCGGCTCCCCCTCCGGTCACTGTGGAGATGCCAAACACCACGAGCGCCAGCCACAGGATCACTTCACGGAGCATTGTGTCGTCTCTCTAGAGATGAAACAGGAAAGCAAAATTACATGGGATTGTCTCAAAGCTGTCCACTGGATCTTGATAGCAAAAAATACAACATCTGAGGAGGAGACAGATTTTCTTGCAGTAAATTTCTGGTCCAGTGCCTAAGCCCTCGACACCCCGATTCTTCCGCTCTGCAGCCACTGGTTCCTTGTGGCATCCAATTTACCTGAGTGTAGCTTTATGATATATACTTCTCTGCATTACTATGTCTTGGAAGAACTCTTATTCTGGATTCTGCCATTCATGCTGTGAGTGCTGGTGCAAAATTACCCTCCTCTGCACTGCAGGCAGATGACAGACCAGATACAAAAGGAGGACAGCACTCAAAATACCATTTGAAGGGAAATGGCAATATCGGCACATACTTTTGGATTTCTTTGTGATACACAGCACTTGCGACATCTCTTTTCACACAATACTGAAGATGTGTAGAGACCCATCACGCACCCATCACAATTTTCGATGAAGTCACTTCTGCAACTAAAGTGGACAGATGACTCTTACACATCTTGAATGTATGTCAAGAGGTCTAGTAACACCTTAGAGACTAACAGAAAGAAACAAGTTGGCAGAATGAGCTTTCGTAGGCTAAAGTCTACTTCTTCAGATGCATTTGGTCTTGAATGTGTAGCTGATTCTTGAGCGTGGGGAGACAAATCCATGCAAACATGCTCCTGAAATTAGAACAATTGTACAATGGACCCTTGGTATCTGCTGGAGTTTGGTTCCAGGACCTCTCCATGGATACCAAAATCCACGAATGCTCAAGTCCCATTAAATACAACGGATAGTAAAATGGTGTCGCTTATATAAAGCGGCAAAAACAAGGTTTGCTTTTTCGGAATTTATGTATTTTTTGAATATTTTCAAACTACGTGGGATGCTTGAATCTGTGGATAAAGCATCTTTGGATATGGAGGGGAAACTATGTATTAATGACTGCAGCACTCACATATGTGTCTGTAATAAATGACATCCACTCTAAGGACCTTCTCACACTAGGGAAATCCTGAAGAGAAACAGGATTGAAACAAGATTTAAATTTTTAAAAAACCCCGCAAATGCGGGAAGTTTATCACACAAAATGATTGCCAAAGTGAAATAACGTGAAGTTAAAGTGAAGGTAAAATGGAGAAAAATGGCAGCTTGTTACTTGGCTTTTTACTACTTACTTTTACTGTACGGGAAGTTCCAAAAGTAAAAAGCTGCTGTTTTTCTTCGTTTTACCTTCGCTTAGACTTCATCTTATTTCATGTTAATGGTAAGGTTGTGTGATAAACTTCCCGCATTTGTGGGTTTTTTTTCCTAATTTAAATCTTGTTTAAACCTTGTTTCTCTTTAGGATTTCCCTAGTGTGATAAGGTCCTAAGATGTCATCCAACCTACTGTATATACTCGACTATAAGTCAACCTCATGTATAAGTCGAGGGCAGGTTTTGGGGCCAAAATTACGGATTTTGACCTGACCCATGGATAAGTTGAGGGTAAAACATAGAAGCACATAACAAAGGATATAAAAGACGAAGCTAAGGAAAATGATGCCAAAGCTTTTAAAAAATGCTGGCAGGCATAACTATTTATGCTTTTCCAACCCAGGCATTCACAAAGGTCAGAAGTGGAGCCATGGTGGACATAGTAGAAGGGATTGGCGCTTGGGACACTATCTTGGGCCACTCTAAGCGACACCATCTTGGGATGGACCTTTTGCTACTCTAAGCGACACTATAAGCGGCACCATCTTGGGATGGACCTTTTGCCACTCTAAGCGACACTCTAAGCGACACCATCTTGGGATGGACCTTTTGCCACTCTAAGCGACACTATAAGCGACACCATCTTGGGATGGACCTTTTGCCACTCTAAGCGACACTATAAGCGGCACCATCTTGGGATGGACCTTTTGCCACTCTAAGCAACACTATAAGCGGCACCATCTTGGGATGGACCTTTTGCCACTCTACTCTACTCAGAGAAAGACTCTACTCAGAGAAAAAGAGTGCTTCCTTTTTTTGACCAGTGGATAAGTTGACCCAGTTTTTTGGGGTTGATTTTTGGACTAAAATTTCTAGACTTATACATGAGTACATACAGTATTTGTCCACAACCCATCTTTTAATGAAATAATAAAGGATAAGCATGTGTGTGTGTGTGTCCAAACTGAAGGCTGTTAGCGCATCTTTCAACCAAGCAGGATTTCCGCAGACAAAAATGTGTGCACTTGGGATTGGGTTCTTAAGAATGTCTCCAGTTCCAATGCCAAAGTCCCTTTGAAAGTCACTGGCTTGAAGAGGGGCGTGAAGAAACCCCTGCAGTGTTTTGGTGGCTTGAAAAATGAATATGTCAGAGACACAATTCCTGCACTTGGAGCTGGGCCCAAAGTAGTAATTCTCGACAGAGGTACTTCTTAAAAACGTCAACAGGAGTTTGTTTGGTCAAGTACTTATGAGGGACCTTGACTACATATGATGGTCTGTAATGCCAGGACGCTGCCTAAAGTGCTCACTTGTGTAAAATGAAAGGCCTTTCTATAAACAAAGCTTTCCCCTCTTGCAAGTTTTTTCTCTCCAACAAGGTCTCTGTGAAGCAAAGGACAGTTTATTTTCTGACAGGTTTAATGGCACAGAACGCCAAATGTGCCGCGGACTAATTGAACCGCAATCGTCATTAATAAAAATTAAAGGCCTCGGCCTTTTCCTGCAAGGGAAAGAATGGAGAGGGCTGCTCCTCAGATGGTTTTGATAGGAATTTCCTGAGCTGGTTTCACTGAAACAGCAGAAAATAAAGGCGGGGAGGTGGAGAGTGCACCGTGAACACAGAGGGGAAAGAAAAAGAGTTTTAATAGGAGGTAGCAGTGGAGAACGGCCCCCACATGGAAATGATTTGAGTGCTATGTGGGCTTGGCAGCACCTTGAAAGGATTTCAGCAACAATGCCATTTTTCGTCTAACCCAAATGGCGTATATTAAATCTCTCTCCTTTTATTAGTTTTAGCCTTGGGAACAGGGCTCCTGCCCTTACCCAGGCAAATCGGCAGCGAGGGCTGCAGGTGACGTCCCAGTCACCTAAGGTAAAAAGTTTGGGTTGGCTGCTCCTGTTCCCGCTTCCAAAGATCCTATCCAGACTGCCTTCGTGTCACCCGCAGATTGCTTTGCTAAGAGAGGAAGTTAGTAGAGCATAGGAGTTAATTCAAGTTACGTGGGACCAGGGAATATTTAGGGCTGCATCCACACTACAGAAATAATGTGGTTTGGCACCACTTTAACTGCCATGACTCAGTGCTGTGGAAGCCTGGGGATTGTAATTTGTCGTGGCACCAGAGTGGAGCCACTTACTGCCCCGGACCACCCCAATTTGGCATTAAAGTGGAATTGAGTTATTGCACTGAAAATGGTAGTAGAATAGCAGCAGGAAAGGAGATCATTAACAGAGTTTTTGCGTCGATGAGAAGAAATGCTGTCCAAATGGTCTCCCCATGGGGAGAACAACGGAAGCGGGCCAACGTCACGTGATAAATCCCAGCCAAAGATACTATTAGCCTGCTACTATTGTGATTTGCTGCCTTATGTGATAAAGTCCTTTGACAATTTCTTTATCAGAGTTGACTTGAAGGCATGTAACAACCGATCCCCAGATTTTGTCCATTCATAGAAGGTCAAAGAAACCACAGATGTGCAGCAGAAACCAAGATACTAGGCACAGATGCATTTTTCTTATAAGCATCCCCAACCTGTTTTGGAAGGAAGGAAAGAAGGAAGGGAAAAGAAAAGGTGTTGTTTTAAAAGGAAGGAAGGAAGGAAGGAAGGAAGGAAGGAAGGAAGGAAGGAAGGAAGG
>NC_056530.1:303588-351689 GCF_019175285.1 Sceloporus undulatus | reverse complement strand
GAAAAGGTGCTGCCTAGGGTAAAAGAATAAAAAAGAAAGCATGCAGCTTCCTTGATACTTCGCAACTCCACTGTGAGAACAAAACAGTGCAAGTTTTCTCATTAACATTTATGCACCATGTGCAAGGTATGTTGTCTGGCTGTGTGTGCCTTCTTCATTTCTCCCCATTTAAAAAAGAGAACAGGTATAATGGACCTGTATGTGTTCTTGAAACACACCTACGGACTCTAGCAGACTCAGAGAAAGTCTTGCCATAGTAGCCTCAGGTGTGAATAGAAGACAGAGGTGAAATGCCACTACAGATCGAGTCTCCCTTATCCGAAACCCATCTCCAAGATATCTCATTTTGTAAGTCTATGCAAATCCAGGTATTCCAAGATTTTTAAAAAAACAACAACCAAAATACAAAGCACTTCTGGTCGCCACTTTGATCAAATTTTGGAAAAGCGGGTTACAAATAAACTATATTATTATTATATGCATTTTGGATAAGGAGACTCAACTTGTACATCATGGAACCCCAAACAATCCAAGGAAGGGTTCCTCACTTGGGAAGTAGGACAGATTCAGTGATATATTCACAACTTCCAAACCATTAGCAAAGGTATGAACGGAGGAAGCAGTTTCTTGGCACACTACATAGATCAATACACATGTTTGTATCATGGTTACACATGTAACAATATAATTATCTCCAGAAATTTTTCCCAGTACAAGAAAACTGACTGTCAGGTAAGCAAAACACATTGCCTTTCCATCCCAGCACTAAGAGACTTAGGACTTTCCACAATACTAAGGACTTTAAGGGCTTTCCACAACATTAAGACTTGCATTATCTTGCAAAGATCTTTAAAACATTAAGAGTAGAGTCACAAGTTGCACCTTTCTGTATCCCATCTTACTGCATCTTCATATATCCCATCCCATATGTCCACAACTGTGTAATTCTTCTTAATATTATATTCCTTCAGCTTATTTGAAGACATGGATTGAGATCAGTGAAAATTCATGTCAAAATAAACCTGTGAATCTCAAAGGTGCTTCTAGATTCACCTCCACACCAAAATCAGATACCAAGGGCCCATGTTTTTATCTCCAAGATATCTCATTATGTGTATACAAATAGTGCAAAATAAACATTAAATAAAAATAAATCCAAAATACTTTGGTTCTCAAATATTTGGATAAGGGAAACTCAACCTGTACTGTGTAAGCAGCTAAATATACATTATGATTTTAACAGTGAAGGCAATATACATGTTTTTTATCCCTGTATGTTTTGTCTTTACAACAACCTTATGTATAATGCAACTTTGAGAGAGAATGTGACTGGATGAAGGTTACCCAGTGAACTTCGTAACTGAGTAGGGATTTGAACTCAGGTCTGCTAGATTCTAGTTTAATGTTCTAACTATTAAAGTTGATGGGTTTTTTGTGGGTATTTCGGGCTATGTGGCCATGTTCCAGAAGAGTTTATTCCTGATGTTTCATCTGCCTCTGTGGCTGGCATCTTCAGAGAATGCATTCTCTGTAGATGCTGGCCATAGATGCAGGCGAAACATCAGGAATAAACTCTTCTAGAACATGGCCACAGAGCCCAAAATACCCCAAAAAAAACTATGGATGCTGGCCATGAAAGCCTTCGACTTCATATTAAACTTGACTTAACATGAAAGAAAAGCAAAAAACCAATCACAAGGGAGCACAAGCGCATAGGTCATACAAGGTAAAGGGAATAAAACTGCTGATTCAGACTTTTCCCCTCCTTCAGCTTTCTTTTATAAAGATGAAAGTATATTTTTACAGCTGAGATCCCTTAATGTTGGCTTCTTTTCCCCCTTCAGACAAATCCCCATCTAACAACGTTTCAGAAAACAGGTTTTCGTCTCCTAAATTCCAAAAGACAAGGGGAAAATTACCAGGGGCCCTCAGAGAAAGCAAGTTGACTCAAGCCAACCCTGTGATGGATCCACTTCCATAAAACTCAGTGTACTATGAAACGTGGCAGAAACAAGTAACTTTGCATCAGACGGCAGAATGACGGTGCAAATACAGATAGGACTGGGGGATCCATGCTCACCTTTGACCAATGGTCCCACAATGCAGGGTCATTCCTGGCTTTGTGTGTGGTGGAGTGGATTGCAGAAGCTTGACACAACTTGACACAAAATGATGACATCGATGCTGAGAGTCGCCAGGGGTCTAAGCACTTCTGTAACCATTTTGCATCTGAGTTGAGTATGTGAGAATTGAAACATGATGTAGTGGTTTGAGTGTGGGACTATGACTCTGGAGACCAGGGTTCAGTTCCCAGCTCTGCCATGAAACCCAATGGGTGAACTAGGGCAAGTCTCCCTCTCTCAACCTCCGGGGAAGGCAATGGCAAACCTCCTCTGAAGAGATCGTGCCAAGAAAACCCCTGGCACTCTAAGTTGGAAATGACTTGAAGGCACAGAACACACACAGAGAAACGCATATGAACATTACTGAAAGTAATCTGTGAAGACAAAATTTAAGAATCCCTCATACGTGTGTATCTCAGAACAAACATACCATATATACTCGACTATAAGTTGACCTCATGTATAAGTCAGCGGTAAAGGTTTTGGGGGCTGAAATTATGGATTTTGCTGTGACCCGTGGATAAGTCAAGGGTAAAACTTAGGAGCATACAGCAAAGGATCTAAAGGATGAAGCAAAGCAAAGCAAAGTCAAGGAACTTACAAAATTACAGCAGCCATAATAACTCTTTGTGCTCACTTTTAAGGCTGGATGGATGAGAGAGTAGCAGAGACTGGTGCTTCCAAGATAGATGATGCTCTTATCTTTCACCAGGGGATAGATCGACCTTTCTTTAAACTAAGAGCTGAAGTACAGTACTTAGATTAATCTGTGGATAAGTCAACTCATTTTTTTTGGGGGGGGGGGTCAGTTTTTTGACCTACATTTCTAGACTTATACATGAGTGTATACAATAAAAGTACACAGACACATCTGGAGAGGATACTGGTTAAAGATGCCAAATGTTTCCAAAAGAGATTCACAAACATGACTGTAAATGTTTGAAGTGTGAATCCATGGCAAGCAAACCCTGGCCGCTTTCCTAGGTATGAGGCACTAGTCTCAGCATCATATGCTAAATGTGATGCAACAAGTTCTGGCCCCAGATATGCTCTTTACATGCTTCTTTCCATTCTCAGGGCTTACCAAGCCTCAGCTGGGCAGACTGCTTCATTTGCAGGCTCTGCCTTCCTTTCTGTGAAGATCTGGGAACCCATGCCAGCAAAGTATATCAAAGCAATTGTACCCTGGTTACTCAACAGATGAGAATCTGGCATAGCACTCGGTCTCCAGGACATCAACACTTAGCTCCATAGAAGTTTATGAAAGGACGGGACAGAGGAGACAAGTGCCTTTTGAACCTTGGCAACCTCCCATGAAGCCCAAGATTAAAATAAATCAGCTTAAACTGGGTGTGGAAAAGCATGCTGTTGGTTTATATAGGCCAAAATCCTCCTCTGCAACCAGGGCTCTTAAGTGTGTGAATAGCATATGTGTATGCGTGTGTAAAACCCTTGGTGTAGACTCAGATCAAAATTAACACAAGTTTGAATAACTATGCGAAAGCAAAAGGGATTGCACCTGGCAACAGTGAAACTGATTCCACTTTGCTCTTGGAAATGGAAAATCAATGGCAGACTTCTATAGTAAAGACCCAGGCTCAAGCTAGACATGATTTTCAACACATACGAAAAGACACCTCCTTTTTTGTTAACTTTCAGCAGTTGCCTAGGCTGCAATGTGAGCCCACATGTTGGAAGGGACTAGCTCCTAACCCTTTTATTTTCACTAGTGATCCAGCTTCAACCTGCTGCTGATAGAAAGAAATTATTAAAGGTTATAATATTAAGAGGTAATGAACACATGATGACCATTATGTGCTGTTTCAGCTTCATGAGTTACTTAATGTTTGACTAATTCTCCCTCACACATATCTCAATATGAACTCACTTTTCAGTTCTGCTCTCAATACTGTATAAGATTAACAGCGGCGGGAACAACCAAAACCCTAAAGCCTCCTTCTACCTTCGTGAAGACTGCAATCTTGGATTTAGATTTGCAACCCTAATCCCAACCACAACCCAAATTTTAGCAGAATCTAGCATATTCTCACATACGGCCCAGCCATGAACAGGTCAAACTTTGAGTAACTTTGACACTTGGGTGTTAAGGTAGGTCGAATCACTCGCAAAAGCACTGATGAGTTGATGGCCAAAAGCCGTGGTAGAGATCTTGCATTGGGACACATGCATAGCTACATCTCCATAACTACATCTCCCAATGACTTTTGTTGTTAACTGATGTCAAGTTGACTTCGACTTTTGGTGATGCCATAAATGAGAGACCTCCAAGTCGCCAGATCAGTAACCGCTCTGTTCAGGTCTTGTAGAGCTAGGGTTGTAACTATTTTGATTGAGTCTATCCATAATGTGGTCTTCCTCTTTTTCCTATTGCCTTCCACCTTGTCTTTTTCAGTGAGTCGGGTCATCTCATGATATGGCCAAAGCACGACAGCCTCAGTTTACTCTAGAGAGTGTTCAGACTTTATTTGTTCTTGGACCCATTTATTTCTCTTTTTAGCAGTCCATGGTATCCATAGGACTCTTCTCCAGCACCACATCTCAAATGGGTTGCCCTTTTTTCCCTATCAGTTTTCTTCACTATCCAGCTTTCATAGCCTTACACAGAAATGGGAAATATGGCATCGACAATCCTAACTTTAGTATTGAACAATATACCCTTACAGTTCAGGATCTTGTCTAGTTCTGAGCATGCTACCATAGACATAATAGTATAAAGTTGTGTGGTCCCATTCACTGAATATAAATCAATGAAGCTCATGTCCTAGCATGGTGTAGTGGTTTGAGCACTGGACTATGACTCTGGAGAACAGGATTCAAATCCGCACGTGGCCATGAAACTCACTGGGTGACCCTCAGGAAGTTACACTCTCTCAGCCTCAGAGGATGGCAATGGCAAAATTCTCCGAAGAAACTTGCCAAGAAAACCCCATGATAGGTTCACTTTACACTTTCCATAAGTCAGCAACAACTGGAAGGCACACAACAACAACAACAACAAAGTCCTAGCACCTTTCCATTATTAAAACTTAGCTACTACAATCATGTATTCATATCCGACTTCTTCATTGCCTCCAAATCAGGAGACTCTGACCACATTTTCCAGATCTGTCAATTTTGCTGTTTGTAAGACAAACCAAATTCTCTGCAGACTCCAACAACAAGGCAGTACACAAAGTAAGCAAAGAAACAAATTCACATTTGGCCAATTGGAAAAGAAATTGAAATGATTTCAGGGACACACACTTGTTTCTTTGCTGGCTCCAAAATGGTCTATCCTCACTAATGTAAATCTCATTGAAATCATGCATCTCTTTCCCCTCTTCCTTCATTTCCATACCCTATTTTCCTATTCCAGGGGAAATCCTAAAATACATTTTAACACAGAAATGCTATCATTCCCTGGTTTTACGAGTATAAAATCACAAAGTGTTCAGGCTTTATGTAAAGCTGTGAGAACAAGGAATTGGGACAATTCACCAAGAGTCAAAGTTCTTGGCTCCCTGGGAAGATCTTCATCCCAAGACAATGATCCTGTAACTGGAGATTTAGGAGGTTAGGAGAATCTAGCCAATGTGAATTTACTAGCTTGTAACACAGACCCTCTTGTCCCGAGGAGCTGTAAGAGCGGAACAAAATCCAGCCTTCAAGGAAAAACACAAAGCAGATCCCCCAAGGAAAGGGTAAGTAATGGGGAGACACAAAATGAATCCTGGCAAAGTAGTCCAATGAACGCCATGGGACCTGAGCTGACTAAGTCGTTTCTGGCAATAAAACAGCATTGTCGCAACAGTGTCCTGCAGTAACAAAGGCCAAAGCTACAGGGAGAGAAGAACCACAGGTTCTGCTACAAAGGAGAAGAAAGTTTGTATGTGTGTGTGTGTTATTTAAATCATGTATTGTCAGTTCTATGGAGGAAATTACAAAAGAAGGAAAATGGTCATGGAGGGACAGGATACAATTCAGATCAGAGCCTGGACATGCCTCTTTAGTGATTTAATTTCATGCCATCAAACAGTTGCTGAGTGTATGCTAGCCCTCCTTCCTCCTGAAGATCTGAATGTCTGCCAGTGTCTTGTGGGCTACACCACACAACACAGTCTACACGTTTTTTGTGGGTTTTGGGGGATATGTGGCCATGTTCTAGATGAGTTTATTCCTGATCGTTCACCAGCATCTGTGGCTGGCATCTTCTCTGAAGATGCCAGCCACAGATACTGGTGAAACATCAGGAATAAACTCTTCTAGAACATGGCCACATAGCCCAAAAAAACCCACAAAAAACTATGGATGCCGGCCATAAGGATTCTCACTTTGAAAATGTATTATTACAGATTAAGTCTCCATTATCCTGAATTCTAATATGAATAAACAATTTCAAGATTTTGCATTCTTTCAAAGATACTCCTAAGAAAGCGACTACCAACATAAGGAGCATTGTTGCATGCATCACAACAATGGCTTTGGGCTCAGACAGACCGGCCAAAACAAAGCTGCTTGGGGTCAATTTGGAGGTAGGCTGTTTAATTGATGCATGCATCCTAAGAGGCCAGGAGCCATGCCAAAGCCAGGCTCCTCTCCTGGAGCACAGCTTTGGTGCAACTTCTGGCCTCTTAAGATGCGTGTGTCATTTAAACATCATACCTCCAAAATGACCTGAAGCAGCTTTATTTTGGCTAGGCCCTTTCTTCCTTCTTTCTCCAAACCCAGTTAGCACAGATGTTGGGCATTTGGATAGTTCTCTTTTAGCCTGGTAATAACACTGAATGGTCTCAAAGGAAAAGGAATGTGAAATCTAGCCCCGTCTCTCTATTCCCCTAAATATACATGTGGAAAGAAGCTGTCTCTTTTCTCTTTCTTATTCCCTTTCTCCTCCCAGTGGGAGAAAGAGACGCAACCACCCCACACGGCACCCCAAGGCCCGTCTTTAACTCACCTGCCTGCCTCTGAAATGCCTCCTTCTCCAAGCCCAGGCTGTCTCCCACTTTCTGTCCCAAGGCTCCTGCCCGCAGCTTGAATACTTTGATTGTCTTTTGCCAAGATGTGACGTATACACCCACTTACATATTCCCTCTAAACATCAACAAAGCTCCATCCCAAGACAAAGTGGTCAATTTATTACTTTGAAGGGGTGCTCTGTGCACAGACGGACGGAGCGGTAACCACACACTTCAGCTTCAGCGTTGCCTTACAAACTCTGTGGCAAATAAATTATTTTCTCATCTAGGTTTGGAACCAAGTCTCCGCATGCGGCTGCACCAGAAGGCTAACCAGAGAGATCTGGAACTGACTAGAGAGAGGAATCACCGCTGGAAACCCGCAAATGGGATTTTTAATCTCAGGGCACTCCATTTTCCTGCCTTCAGGATACATTTTACTTTTAACCATAGGGCAATGGGTATACAGAGGTTTTGTGGGGGTGTCGGAAAGCCATATTAGATAGAGAAACTCTCCTTAAAATTGCAGTATTTCAAAAAGAAACCAGACTTCATTCATCATCATCATCATCATCATCATCATCATCTTTGTATGCCACTCTTTTCCCAGAACTGGGACTCAGAGTGGCTTGACAACATTTAAAAACAATACAGTTAAAAACATAGAGGAGTGATCCATTAAAGCAGGCTTCTAGTCCTTATGTCTGCAATAATATGCTCCAATGCTTGCGGAGACTGAAGGAACCTGTCAGGTGAGACATTACGGATTCATAATGCCACCTTAAAGCAAGCAACCTGAACCAAATGTTATGGGTTAGAAATGGGAATAGGTATCCTAGTGATTTTAGTTTTTACTTCAAAGCAGCCATGGAGGATTCTGAATTTGATCCTGTTTGGTAAGGAAACTGGTATTTGGACCATACCTATCTTTTTGTGTGTACACACACAATGTACACACACTTCAATATAGAAAACGGCAACAAGGGAAATGTTAAAATGCTTCTCCAGTCAAATCTGAAGCCCCAACCATAACTGCTTCAAAACGAAAACACTGAAAAATCAACTTGCAAAGCTCTCATGTAATGTGCAGTTTTCAATTCTATTGTAATTTTCTCCATGTTTATATTTATGTGAGATATGATATCTATATAATCCCACAAGGGTTCATGCAACCCACTTATTTTCCACATATATAAACATTTCCCTAAGACCACATTGATACAATGGCCAGCAAGGAGCAATGGCCAGAGGACTGTGGTAAAGAGAGGCCTGCAACAGAAGCAAGCTTCAGACACTGTTCCTATTCTAGTTCTTTCTTCTCAGGCTGGCCAAGCAAAGGCAGAAGAGTTTAGGAACGTGGGCTTAAAGGGATAGTCAGTATCTTAAAAGAATAGTCCTCTGCCCTGCATCTGACTCCTAGCATTCTCCTTCTTTGCATCAATTATGCACTATGCACTGTTATGCCTTGTTTTGCATTCATCTTACCCTTCAGCATTTTGGATGAAACACAGGACACCAGTAGTATGGGGTCATAAGGCGAAAGTTATGGATGAGGAAGAACAGGCAAGTCAGAAAAGGCTGCAGCAGTTTGCTTTTGCTTGAGCCTACTGGGAAGGTCAAGATTCTGCCCTATTGAGTTTATTGAGTGAAATTAAGCTAATGATGAAGAGGGAAAGTGAGAAGAAAGAAAAGGGAGCTGAAAAATGGGATGACAGTAGGCTGACCGGGGCTGTCGCTGTCAAATTGGGACAGTTAGAGGAAATAACACATTGCTTCTTGCCTGCATGTTCCCTATGCAGGGAAACAACTACAGTCGGCCCTCCATAAACACAGACTTTTTTCATCCATGGATTCAGTCATCCACAGCTTGAAAATATTCAACACACACACACACACACACATATACAGTGGTCCCTCCACATCTACTGGGGTTCGAGGTGAAGGACCCCCGTGAATGTGGGAAAACTGTAAATAAAATACACCATTCTTTTTACCTAAGAGACCACCTCTCTAGGAATCTCCAGGTCCTCCAGTGCAACTCTATGGTCAACACCAGCCAAAAGTTGATCACAGAATCATGCTGGAGGACCTACAAATGCCTAGAAAAGCCTTTTCTCTAAGAACATCTAAGTTCTCCAGCAAAACTCTACAATTAACTTCCAGCAGAATTGCACTGGAGGACTTAAGAGATTCCTAGAGAGAAGATATTAATCAAATCGGCAAAAGTCAAAGCTGCAAAGGTGAAGGACCAACTGTATATATTCCAAAAACAACCTTGATTTATAGTTTGTTCTGGGTTTTTTGGGCTATGTGGCCACATTCTTGAAGAGTTTATTCCTGATGTTTCGCTAGCCAGCCACAGATGCTGGCAAAACGTCAGGAATAAACTCTTCTAGAACATGGCCACAGAGCCCCCAAAAGCCACAAAAAACTATGGATGCCGACCATGAAAACCTTTGACTTCGCAAACCTCGATTTGTCATTTTATATAAGGGACACCATTTTACTATGCCACTGTATATAATGAGACTTGTGCATCCAGAGATTTTGATATCCATGGGGATCCTGGAACCAAACTCCAGCAGAAACCAAGCATCCCCCTGTACTATGATAATCTAACATGAGGCAGTTTGTCAGAGGGATTTGTGTCCAGAGTTTCCAGTTCAATGGGCTCCTGGCTGTCAACAAGCTCAGGTTTAGTGTTGCTGTTGGATTCATAACATCTCTATTTTGTGCAAGCAATTTTCCTGCTCCTTCTGGCTCCTTCTCCTCCGCTGTATCAGAACGCCGACTGCTGCTGAGGGCTGGAATTGGGACAGCCAGCAATGTCCTGCCAGGATTCTGAGAAATGGGAACAAGGTTTTGCTACAGCACAGAATGTGACTATGATGATGATGATGATGAATGATTTTTATTGACTCATCTCCAGGGCCACTGCAATTTCGACATAACATAAAACATATGCTTACAGGAGGAACGGAAGATTAAACCACTAAACGGGCCTGAAACCTCTTTACTTATTTCATCGATTTCTAATCTGCCGTTCAACACGGCAGCTTATATAACCCCTCGAAAAATGTCTTAATATGATTCTTTCAAAACTGTACCATTTGAAAGAAGTAACGGCAAGACTGATGATTGTCAACTGGCTGTCTTCTCCCTGCTTCTCTTCCCAAGCTCCATCAATACTAGCCTAGGGAGCATCCATTGTAGCTAGCAATCTTCATTAGGTTCTGCTGCTCAGTGTGGAAGTAAATACTTTAACAATAGGATTCTGTTGTGGTACAACTGCAGTTTTTCTCTGCACAATGTATAATTCAGTTATGGAATTCACTGACAGTGGTTACAAACTTTGACAAAAATTTAAAGGACAAGACAGATTTACAGAGGCTGATTCTATTACAGGCTTCTACCTGTGATATCTAAGACATAGCAGACATAGTATTCTACTGAATAACAAGTGCCAGGGCAAAACCACACATAGGATGGCTATCATCATCATCATCATCATCATCATCATCATCGTCATCGTCATCATCGTCATTATCATCATCGTTTTTAGGCTATACGTCCATTGGTTCCAGAGACATCTGCCCAGCCCCATCTAGCAAGATTGTTCTTAGATCAAACGCAATTTCAATAAGAAACAGCAGAGTTGGGATATATCCACAAACTCCACTCCATCGATAGTGGGCTGAATAGTGACAATGGATTCTTGGCTTGTTGCTGTTGTTAACTGCCCCCAAGTCAACCCTGACTCATGGGGACCCTATGGATGAGACATCTCCAAGTCCCCCTATTCTCCACTGCTCTCCTGTAGTTTCATGCCCGTAACCTGGTAGAGTGTACATATTGTAATTCATGAGGTGCCTATTTTATCACATCTCCTTTCTAGCGAGCAACATGCTATATTCCAAGAAGTCCCTCAACCATTCATATGAGCACCCACTCATCCTGGTGTTAGTCAGTATCTTT
This sequence comes from Sceloporus undulatus, assembly GCF_019175285.1. NCBI lineage: Eukaryota > Metazoa > Chordata > Lepidosauria > Squamata > Phrynosomatidae > Sceloporus > Sceloporus undulatus. The sequence continues at coordinate 340,636 of NC_056530.1, read as the reverse complement.
CCTCCCACCTCATCCCTCAACAATCATTGTTAAGACTGAACTTGGCACCATACCATCATGCCCACAGGCTTTGCATTTCTGTTACTGTTCTCACACACGACTGGGTCATTCATGCGTATAAATGTCTGTCCTTAGCCACTTCATGCATTCGATGAAGGAGATTCAGTCTACAAAAGCTTATGCTGCAAACATCTTTCTCTTAGTTAAGTCTCAATGGTGTTACAATACCTCTTAACATGTCAAACAGGACTAGATAGGTGAAGTTGAAGGCTTTCATGGCTGGCATCCATAGTTTTTGTGGGTTTTTCGGGCTATGTGGCCATGCTCTAGAAGAGCTTATTCCTGACATTTCACCAGCATCTGTGGCTGGCATCTGCAGAGAATGCTTCCAAAATCTTCATTCTTCATTCTCTGAAGATGCCAGCCACAGATGCTGGCGAAGCATCAGGAATAAACACTTCCAGAACATGGCCACATAACAAGAAAAACCCACAAAAAACTATAGTACTAGATAGGCTAGATGAAAAGTGTGGTCCTGAGGCTGCATGCAGCCCCAACATCAGCCTGCTTTGTGGCTCTACTCCAAACTCCACAGAGTACCCCTTTTCGGCTATTAAAAAGGGCGCACTGTTTTTTTAGAAACATCTAGAAGTGGTCATTCACCATTTAAATAGGTTGCATCCTACCCACCTCCAGCACAGTTTACTGTCATAAAATACCTGTGTTTCACAACCATAGGTAGACCTCCAGACATGTTTGGTCTTAAAAAACCAAAACAAACCCTGGCAGTCCATGCAGACTCCTTGTCGACCACCACAGATCAATGTGCTAGCTGGTGGTTCCCATGTTAGGGCTGATGGGAATCCAGCCCAAGAATTAGATAGCATTAAAGCAACTGTCCAAAGTGCTGAAACTATTTGGCAAAAGGGTGAGTTCAGCAATGTGAATACAGTTGATCGTTCGCATTTGCGCATTTGACTTTTGCGGATTTGACTATTCACAGATTATTTGCTGCCACCTCCTCTTCTGTCCTAATGCCAGGGGCTGCAAACCTTGTGGGGCTGAGAGACTGGGAATGTATGACTTGTAAGTCCCTATTAAAAATGGTGCAGGGCAACACCAGAAGCAAAGTCTTGCAAAGGAACCTTGCTGCTTTGAAGATATCCATGGAGGGTTGAATCTGCATTTGAATCTGCATCTACAGCACCCGGTGCTCCTTGGCAGCCTCCCATCCAAGTGCTAACCTTAGCTCACCTTGCTTAGCTTCCAAGATCTTCCAAGAACATACCATACCTTGTATCATAAATGTAAAATGGGGCACTGTGATTTAGTTTAATCCACAGCATTTAACCGTTTCCCATTTGGGGCTTTAATGGGTAACAGCCCAAGTAGGATTGTTGCACCAAAGTTGGTATCTAAGACGAGAGAGGAGTGAGCTGGCTTAGTTCACAGTGTGGCAAATTGTGATTTAGCAAGTTCAGAACGTTACACCTGAAAAAGTGTGCCATTGCAGGTGTTACTTCCAATAAGGGACACCATTTTACTATGCCACTGTATAGCCAGAGTTAAACCTAGTTGTGTTCTTTGCTCTTCAATAACTGTGCCTCAAGTTGATATCTTGTGGTCAAGGTGAAGCAGACATAAGACTGAACATTATGTGGATGGAGTTTCCCCTCCTGTAGCTGTAGCCTCTTCTGGGTGCTGTTATGATAAGACTGTAACCTGATCTTGAACCTCCTAAAATATTATTGTCCAGCTTCTTTCCAGAAGATCAAGAGATGAGACTGGGGTGAATATACTTTATCTCTCAAGAAAAAGCATAAAAATAAGGCAAGGGACTAAAAGAGCCCAAGGGTAGATAACACCTTCCTTTGGCATTACATAGGGAGAAGGACATTGTTTATGCCGCAGCACCAGCGAGAAAAAGCGAGAAACTGCTAGCCTTCAAATAGCAGGTTGCAGGCAGAGTTTGGAGCATTAAACTACACATTACCTAAACGCACGGCGCAGTTGGTGGTAAAACAGAATGGAAAATGGATGCATTTACACAGCACCTCCGACTGCAGGATTGTGTCGCTCCATCTTGGAACAGCTTCACCTCCCATTATGACTATTATTTATTTCTATGTCACTTTTACAGGTATAAAGTCCTGGCACAATTCTTATTTCACCCTTGAAGCAATCCCATCATGTCATTTTAAGCTGAGAGGCAGGCTGCATCTGCACTGCAGAAGTAATCCAGTTTGACACTGTTTTAATTGCCATGTCTCAGTGCTATGAGATCCTGGGGTTTGTAGATGCAGCCGTAATAGGTTCAACCAAGGCAACCTTGTCTTATTCACAGATGAGCCAAAAGCTGAATTTGGGAAGTTCATATTCAACTTCCTCAGCAATGTATTCAGGGAAGAGCAGTGACTTGAGGCAGTTTGTCTCGGAGAAACCTGTTTCAAATAATCTGTCTCTCGGAGCCGATGGGGAGGGCAGGCAAAGAAGAATACCAACCTAGAACCAGCAGCCATACTTAGCCTGAGCGTTTTCAACTATGGAAACTGGCTGCATCTCAAGCTGTCAAAATGCATGCCAGGCGAACGCTGCTTTTGCCGTTTGGCAATATGGCAGCCCGCTGCCGTCACATTTCCAATCTCAACAAACAGGCCAGACAAAGGCCTGATTGAATAGTAAATCCATTCTAGAGAGGCTCATGTGAAAGAAAAAGGTTTTCTGAGGCCTCAAACAGTGTCATGTGAAAGCAAAAAGATTTCCCAAGGCCTCAAACAGAGTCTTTAACAACAAAAGAAACCAAGTACGGAGCTATGGAAGGATCTCCTGACAGTCCTCTCTCATTCGAGATTCCTAGCTACCTCAAAAAGCTTCCATTCCTACAGCCGGGAAAGCTTTGCTTACTTCCTTTTCGTATGCAAGAATTACACATTTGAAAAGTGTTCTCCCCGATGGGTCAGATTATGAACATCTTATTTTTAAAATAGTCACATTTCAAAAATTTTGTGAGCATTTCATGATAGCAATTTTTGCACAAAAAATATTTTGCTCAATGTGCAAAAAGTATCACATAAAAATGTATTTTGTGCAAATAATTTCCCCCCTGCAAAATACTTTTGTTGTTGTTGTTGTTGCTGCTGTAATTGCAATGAAACTGAAAAGAACAGGACAATATGTGTTTGTCTTTTTGTCCTTGCAATGGAGTGAAAATTGCATGGCAGTTGACAATTTTGTTCTGTGTTGATTTCCCAAGACTTCCGTTTTTCTGTCAAGGATGGAGAAAAAAAATCTACATTTTTAAAACATTTCCTATCCTGGGGTATTGAACTATAACACAACAGTTTGATCCCTTTAATTTTGTAGTACAGACTTATTGGTTTGTGCCTTCAAATTGTTTCCGACCTTAAGGCAAACCTATCATAGCGTTTTCTTAGCAGAATTTGAGGGGAGGGTTGCTTTCCCCTTCCTCTGAAGCTGAGAGAGTGTGACCTGCCCAAGATCACACAGTGGGTTTCCATGACTAAACAGAGATTTGAACCCTGGCTTCCAGAGCTGTAGTCCAATGCTCAAACTACTACATTCTGCTCTCTCTCCTATCATACATAAAGCACAGAATTGTGGTCAAAATGTCTGAGTTTGAGCAACACTTAATCGTATATCATAAGATGGATTCAAAATTGAAACCAGCAGCAAAAGTACCACCAACCATATGCATTGTACTCCTTTCTTAAGTATAGCAATACCATACATATCCCATACCCTTCAACATTTCACAGATGAAAACTGAAACATCAGAATGGGGCCAAAATGGCAAAAGTTGCGAATAAGAGCAAACAAGCTAAGAGAAACTACAGCAGTTTGCTTTTGCCGGAGCCTATTGGGTTAATGGAGTGAAACCTCCTTTTACACTTTGAACTCAGTTTCCACAACCAAAGTAAGCTGAGGACAAAGGGGGAAAGTGAGATGAGAAACATTTTAAAGGTGATTGAAAAAGCGAGACGACAAAGGATAAATGGGTTCCTTGCTGAATCAGGGCAGTTTGAAGGTGAGACACACTAGATTTCTCTTCAGAAGGCAAAAGGAAACCTCCTCTGAACAAACCTCATGATAGCTTTGCCTTAGGGTCTCAGTAAGTTGGAAATGACTTGAAGGTGCACAACAAAAAAGCCTTTTCCCCACAGTGGCACAACTAGATGCTACCCGGAAGGCAAGCAAGCAGTCCCTTACTCCTTGGTCCTCAGCAGCTGGAATTAAAAAGATAGTTGCATGTGGGCTTGAATAAATGTCTTCCATAAAACATAGGAACACATTCTGTTCATGGGACTAACAAACAGGTGGTTAGAGCATCCCTTGCAGATGTGCATGGGAGCTCTCTCAGACATGCTTGGCTTGAGCGGCACACCAAAGGGCTTACGTCACGCAGCAATGTGAGCCATACCCAGAGGACTCTTTGTGTTCCACACTATTAACTCACTAAACCTTGCAGAGCACCTTCAAAGACAAAAATTGCTGCCCTGAACATGGAGATTGATGGACTGCAGTTAGTGATCTGAGGCATGGTGGGTGGGAGGGTGTTTGTTTGTGCAATATCCAGCAAGTTGTCTGGGGCAATCTCAGGTACCTTGTGGTTTTTTCATTATTGATATCTTGACCTGCGAGGAATAAGAATAAGACTGGAGATGGGAGATATGAGGAGGGTAGTTGACCAATCTGCTAAGACCATGCAGTAGCTGATATACTTCTGCACAGATTTTCAAACCCACTGCACTTTTCATGGCTTCTATTTGCTAAGATCTTCCCCAGCTACCCTCTCTCTGATTCTGTAGCATCATATGATAAGAGAAAAACCATGGCCTCTTCTGTAATGGCACCAAAGCAACAGTACCCTGAAGAAAATCTTCATGTTGAGCAATTGATAACAGAACTGAAAGTTATGTTGTGTCAAAGGACATTGGCAGCATCCTATTTACTGAGTCTCTACTGCACTCTATGGAACTCTGGTGGTTTTAGTATCAGTTTGCTGCTTGTGAAGTCAAAGACTTTCATGGCCAGCATCTATAGTTTTCTATGGGTTTTTTGGGCTATATAGCTATGTCCTAGAATAGTTTATTTCTGATGTTTTGCCAGCATTCTCTGAAGATGCCAGCCACAGTTGCTGGTGAAACGTCAGAAACAAACTCTTCTAAAATGTAGTCACATAGCCCCCCCCCCCCCAAAAAAAAACCCACCAAAAAACTAGGTTTGTTGCTTGCTTAATTGTCTCAAAGTCATTTTATTGTTATGTTTGCTGGTGATGATAGTAATAACTATAGTAATAATAGACTAAATAACACCCCCATGTAATGACTGCAGAAAGCAATGGAGCAGTAAGGATAATATCCCATAGATCGATACAGTGTTTTGGGTATCCCAGGTTGAATCTACACCAGGGCTGTATCCCAGCTCCACTGTGTAGCTCCACTGCCCTGGTTTGATACCATTACTGCAACACACCTTTTAAAATCCAAACTGAAATCAGTTTGGATAGCCACACAGGACCCCCCATTAGATGGACACATAGGAAAAGTGGGTGATTCTACTGTTTGCATGTGTTTGCTGTATCAGTTTTCTGGACATGATGGTAGGGTGTGATTTTAAATGCAGGACAGAGACAGAAAATTGGGAATTGGGTAATATACATGTGAGATTTCAGATACTAACATCGTCAGACCATCAGTTCACCATGTCCAGAACCATCCACTGTGAGTGCTGGAAACCATGCCCTATGAGGAACGACTTAGGGAGCTGGGGATGTTCAGCCTGGAGAAGAGAAGGTTAAGAGGTGATATGATAGCCCTGTTTAAATATTTGAAGGGATGTCATATTGAGGAGGGAGAAAGCTTGTTTTCTGCTGCTCCAGAGACTAGGACCCGGAGCAATGGATGCAAGCTCCAGGAAAAGAGATTCCACCTCAACATTAGGAGGAACTTCCTGAGAGTAAGGGCTGTTCGACAGTGGAACACACTCCTTCCTCAGAGTGTAGTGGAGTCTCCTTCCTTGGAGGTCTTTAAGCAGAGGATGGATGGCCATCTGTCGGGGATGCTTTGATTTGGATTTCCTGCATGGCAGTGGGTTGGACTGGATGGCCCTTGCGGTCTCTTCCAACTGTATTATTCCATGATTCTATGGTGGAGGATTCAACCTTACCTTTGCATACCTTCTATGTGCTCCAGTGATGATCTATAGCCTCTTCTTCATAAAAAGAACAGAAGGTAAGAAAATGCTCTTACCTGTAGTCTTGATGCGGCAAGACCACACGCAGATGTTTTGCAGAGACCCGAAGTCCAGTTTCACAGCATATTTAACGCTCCCTTTGTAGGTCTGCTAAAGGCCAGTAGATCAAGATCAGAGTCATAGTCCTAGAGGGGTCTGAAAGAAAGATCATGTTTTAAAACTGAACTTCAGAGCTCCAAGAGGTTTCAGTAACAGGCCAGAAACTCTGTTTTATTCTAATTTCAAGGTATTTTTCTTAACTATGCCCCTGAGGTTTTCTTTCAGATTATACTGATAATGCACAATACTAAAACTATTTAATTCATTTATTAAATATGTTGTTGTTCCTAAGCACCAAGGACCAAGCATAGCCCATCTTTCTAACTTGGAATGAACAGTAATGAAAATATCCTGTGCCACATTATGTACAGATCAAATATTTGAAGGTAATGTATTCCGAAGGCATCCTGTTTAGGGATCCCATGTTCAGTAGGTGGAGTGTTATTATAATTTCCCTTCTCAAACCACCTCTACCCCTCTCTTTCTCAAGTAAGAGAGCCATTTTTGACAAACTCAAATGAACTATTTACCATACAGCAACCCACTTCAGTTATCATCAAATGACAGTGATCAGCTACAAACTATTTCCAGCCATATCTCTTAGTACGTTCAGCACATAAGCTGCAATGGGAAGCCCCTGACAGGTATTTATTTATGGGCATAATTTTAATTCCAGCATCTTCCTTCCCTGCATCTTCTGGCGTCTCCTGAAGTGGTACAGGAAAGGGAAGATGGTGGAAACTAAACTATGCTGAGAGACAATCCTGTAGCAGCTTTGGGACTATCTGAATTAAGTCGGTCAGCCTCGGTTAACCACAGTGACTAGTTCAGTCAATCTCAAAGGTGCTGAAGGGTTCCTTTACAGCTGGCCCTCCACGTTTGTACCTTTGACTTTTGCGGATTTGATTATTTGCGGTTTTCAGCCATATGTTCTCTCTAGGAATCTCTAGGTCCTCCAGCGCAACTCTGTCAAAAGTTGACCATAGAGTTGTGCGGGAGAACCTAGAAGCTCCTAGCGAAAACACTTCTCTAGGCAACTGTAGGTCCTCCAGCATGATTCTATGATCAACTTCTGGCAGATGTTGACCATAGAGTTGCATTGGAGGACCTGGAGATTCCTAGAGAAGTATTCTCTCAGGTAAAAAGAATGGTGTTTTCTATTTGTGGTTTTTCCACATTCACAGTGGCCTTTCATCCCTAACCCCAGCAAATGTGGAGGGACTACAGTATATCTTTCTATACTCAGAGAGACAGCTGCATACAGAAGGAGGCTGCACTTCAAATCCAAGAATCTAGGCAGCATACCTTTACTCAAGCAAATAGCCATGATGGCATCTGAATCCTCTCTCAACTGAAAATGCATCTAAGGAGCTGTTTTAAAGTTGAAGGACTTCCTTTGTTTGCACTTCAAATACCTATGCACTTTCTCTCTGTGGATATAATTTTACACAGCCTCGGCTGGAAGTGGTTCTGACTTCATTGTGAGTGACACGATCTCAGCCTCTCTCTGGGAGCTCGGCACAGCCAAAAAGCTCCCTTGAAGGGCGACCATTGATTTACGATCCCTTCCATTTAAATATCAATCACAGAGATGACAGACGGGACAGGGCTTCCGCTCACTTCGGCACTTATTATTTTGAAAAGCTGATATATTTGTTCCATGTTGGGAGTGCAGCGATTGCACCGGAAAGTTGGAGAAAATGGACAACTTGTTTAAACAGGGCATTCAAAACAAAAGATCAAACCTGGGAAGGGTGTGGGAATGGATGTGTGTTTGCTGCTCAGGCAGGAAAAAAGCCTGAACCCCCCACCGGTCCAAGAGAAACTGAGAATAGCTGTAGTAGTAAAGGGAGATAGATTATGTGGGCTGGTGAGTGAAACAAAGATAGGGGGGATATGAAACTACCAGCCAGAAAGAAACTTCTTGGACCACTGTACTAGTAGTTTGACAATCCAGTCTCACAAGGCAAAAGGTAGACCATGGGAACTCACATCAAGCAAATGATTATTCACAAACGGTTCACAAACAATTCACAAACCATAAGGTTTGAAGGGCCATACAGATCATACAGCCCAGCATTTTGCCAATGCAGGAAACCTATTGCTGTAGCACACCCCCAAAAGGTGACCATCCAGCTGCTACTTAGGAGTTTATCACACAGGAGGAATTTCTCTTAATTTCAAATGAAAAGAAAGTGGGGCCAGAATGCATTCACGTGAATTTGCTAGTTCAGCAAATTTATGTGAATTTGAATTGCATTTGAACTGACTTCCCATTGCCCCAAAATAGCTTGCCATTGCCCAAAATTGCATGTGATCACCTCTCACGCAATAACGTGAAACCCCATGATCGCATTCGGACTGACTTCCCACTGCCTGAAATTGCGTGTGGTAGTTATCACGCAATAGCGTTAAACCCCATGATTGCGTTCGGATTGCCATTGGATTATACTTGCAGTGTCCCTTATCTGATAACATTCTTAGCAACTTTTAATTACAATGAAATGTCCATTACTGAATTCTGAGACACTGCTCTCTTTCCTTCTTTTTTTTCCTCTCTCTTTCCATCTTTCCTCTATCAGTCGCAAAGTAACTCTTTGCCTCCCTGCTTCTTAGAAGTCAGTAAAATAGTGTGTGACTTGTCCAAGGTTTCTGAGTAGGTTTCTGAGGCTATGCAGGGATTCAATCTTTGGCCTGCTAGAGTCCTATTCCAACATTTAAATCGCTACACCATGCCGTATGTATGCTGCCTTCACTCCTGTGATAGAAACAAAGTTAGGAAGCAAATGTGGACAGTGAATCCCTGCTTGGCCACTGAACCCCACTGGATGAGCTTGGACAAGTCACAGAAGATAGCAATGGCAAACCTCCCACTGAAGAAACGTGCCAAGAAAACCCAATGATAGGGTCACCTTAGGTTTGCCATGAATTGAAAATGACTGGAAGGCATACATCAACAACAAACACTCAGAATACTGAGCAATAGGAACCACAGGCTTGACCCAGAAGGGCAATTTTTTAAAAAGGTATGAACTGCTACCTAACATGTAGAAAAAAATTGTAGGTTCGACTCAAAGCAATGGTGCATCCTTTGAAAAGGGTCCCTTTCCAGGAGAAAGGCAGCCTATTAATGAAATGAAACAAAATAAAGATTGAAAAGCAGTTTCATTGCCAGAAATGTCTGAAAGCACCAAAATGGTTTACTTGTGTAACTTTCCATGGGTAAGATTTCAGTTACTGTATATACCCATGTATAAGTCTAGAAATTTAGGTCAAAACATTGACTCCAAAAACCCGAGTCGACTTATCCACAGGCCATTTGTAAGTACTGTATCCGAACTCTTATTTAAAAGAAGGAACTATCTCTTGGTGAAAAGCAAGAGTATAATCTGTCCTGGAAGCACTGACTCCCTCTACTCTCTCATCCATCCAGCCTTAAGAGTTGGCACAAAGAGTTATGTCTGCTGAAATTTTGTAAGTGCTTTGACATGGTTTTGTTTTGCTTCAACCTTTAGATCCTTTGCTATATGCCCTAAGTTTTACTCTCGACTTACTGTATCCATGGGTCATAGCAAAATCCATAATTTGGGCCCCAAAACTTGCCCTCGACTTATACACAGGGTCAGTTTATAGTTGAGTATATATGAGTCCCAGTCCTGGGAAAAGAGCGGGATACAAACACATATAATAAATATAATAAATGATAAATACAGTAGGTCCAGGAAAGTGACTGTGTTCTGGAAAAAAATGCCATGGAATATCCATCTTTTCTGAGCTGGCACCACATCAGAACAGGGTCAAAGTTAGTTAGATTTATTTATTTATTGTTCATTTATTCTAGTTATTCGGTATCGTTCAAAACTTCCAGAGCAGCTTGCACCAATTATGGCTTAGGCTTCTTCATGCTCCATTTCTCATCTGTTTGGAACACTGATGCTCATACAAAGAGGAAAAAGGAAGAGATCTGGGAGTAATAATAGCTTCTTCACACATCTTGGCACATAAAGGTGATATGTCCCCAAATATGATCCCATTGTTTGAGCATTGGACTACGACTCTGGAGACCAGGGTTTGAATCCGCACTTGAGCATGGAAACCTACTGGGTGACTTTGGGCAAGTCACAATCTCTCAGCCACAGAAGACGTCAAAGTCAAAACCCTTCTGAAGATGCCAGCCACGGATGCAGGTGAAACATCAGGAATAAACTCTTCTAGAACATGGCCACATAGCCTGAAAAACCCACAAAAAAACTATGAATGCTGACCATGAAAGCCTTTGACTTCGGAAGAAATCTTGCCAAGAAAACCTCTAAGGAGAGGGTCACCTTAGGATCATTGTAATTTGGAAATGACTTGAAGGCACACAAGAACAAATACCTTCCAAAACGGATCGAGGCGGGAGTACAGCAACAAATTTTAAATTACAGTTAGTTAAAACACATTCTCATATCATACAATCTTTAAAAACTCATCAATAGCCCTATACAGGTACAATATCAACATCTAATTTCAACGTCAAATATAGCAGATACATGAGAACACTGTTATCTCTGGGGCTCTGATGCAGAGACTGGATCTGCTACTTTGAGGAATGCGTGTTGTTGGCCTTTCTGCACTACAAGCATCAAATCCAGGATACATTACAGATTTCTCTGCTCTACTTTTTCTCTAAGTCCAATGCAGAAATGTAGCTAGATAAAAGAGACAGCAGTTCCAACCCAGGCCCAAAGACAGCACACACATTTCTCCAATCCCTTTCAGCTAAATTCTGTTCCTGAGCAGGTCACTCTTGAAGTTCCTATGGCACCGACTCCCTACTTTGAGAGCAGATGCTTTGTGGAAGATGGAAACGAAATTGGAGCAGGGAGGAGGAAATAGCTACATCTCCTTCAAGGAGTTGTAAATGCAGCCATCAATCTTTATTAATTCTGGCACAAGGGGCTTTCTTTTTACTACTTCCTTGGAGGAAACATATTTCCCTACTCTACCATGCATCTCCCCTTTGGCTGCTGCTAAATGCAAGTTTTTCATGGACGTTTGGAAAGCTTGTTTTACACATAGATGATGGATTGCGATCATTATCATCCACTCAGAGCAAGTGTGAACTCACTTTTCAGGGTCCTAAAGTAGCAGACCAGGACTGATCCATGAAGGGATTGAAACTAAGATAGGATTTTGATCATGCCTATGACCCCTAAGCAGGGTCAGTTCTGGTTAGTACTTGGATGGGAGACTGACAATGAATACCAGGTCCTGCATGCTATATATTAGACTCTGGTGGAAGGAACTGGCAAAACCACCTCTGAATATTCTTGCCCTAAGAAAATCCTATGAAACTTGAAGGCACATATAGTACTTTACTACACCTCACCACAGTATGGAAGGCTATGAGCAGGTTGCCTCCTCAGTCTGATGCCCAGATACTCTTGAGGGGCTGTTTGAAATTCCCTATTGCTCTCCCTTCTCTGGTATGGCTTGGACAGATCTTTGAGCAGAGAACTGTGTATTACAGTGAGCCTGCGTCATACGTGGGCGCACTTTACATGGCCGGTTGCCATAAAAGACAATGGAACATGCACTTGTGGCATGTGCGCCATGCCGTGCAGCATACACAAGTCCCCTTGTTTTAAATGGGGCTTCAGCATCCTGGGGGGAGGACAGAATGGATCTCCCACGTAAGGGAAGGGTGCCCTGTATAAAGTATGGGAGATGATCATTGTAGCAAAACAATTAAGGAAAGTGTCTTTTTAAAAATGGTGTTGCCAGGATTTGGTTCTCCATTTACAGTACAATACTTATTGTTGCAAAAGTCAGTCCTGTTCAGTGGTATCTGACGCCTCCTAAGAGTTGGACCACTAGAGGAATAGCTATGGGATCACCAGAAATGGAGCCAGGTACATGTAGTTTGCTACCCAAAATCTTCTCTTGCAAGGTTTATGAATACCTTCCAACCCTCTGGTTGGTGATGGTAGATAGACATTGTCCCATCTTCCCAAACACTCCAGCTATGCCTGGTTTTATTGATTTCATTGGGGGCTACTCCATAGTAAACATGTGGACCCTAGGTATCCACTGGGGATACCAAAATCTCTAGACGCTCAAGTCCCATTATATACAAGGGGCAGTCAAATGGTGTCCCTTATATAAAACGGCAAAATCAAGGTTTACTTTTTAGACTTTTAAAATGATGTGTTTTCAAACCACAGATGGTTGAATCTATGGATGAAGGGTCTGTGGAGGGCTGGCTGTATTTTAGACTGGTATCATAAAGGAGGTGTGCTCTTTTTTGGTCTTCATTGCTGTCTATGCTTTCAGTGGTTTTCGCCCGCTTTTAACAAGCAACTGTTTTTTGAATATATATAAATATATATATCTCAAGCAATCGTAGCTACCTCAGGCTTGTTTATTTGTTCATTCTGTAAACAGATACATGACTCCCAAATTTTTTATCAATTACACAGCTTGCAGAAGAGCTGACATCATCGCACAATGCTTTGATCTGGTTCACTCAGCTCTGGCAAGAGAATGTCTCGACGTAGCTATTTGGAAAGCGACAACATAGGAACAAATGTTTTGCAGCACTCCAGACAAAACTGGGGCAGAGCAAAGGAGGAGCCGACAAAAGGCTCAGTCGCAAAGCAAAACACAACAGAGGTTGTCACTCCCCTCGACGGCAGACGTCGAGCCATAGCCGTGTTAGTCTGGAAAATCAGAATGCAAAGGGATCTTATGGCACCATTGAGACTAACTGAAACAAACAAGCTGGTTGCATGAGCTTTCATGCAACTTCTTTCACGTTCCCAGCATCTTTTTTCCAGGTGCTATAAGATCTCTTTGCATACTGATTCCTCTTGATCGTGGGACTTGTAAAAGGCCATTTTTGTGCACAAGTCGCCCTGCTTTGAAAGTTCCAGTTTTAAAAACGTCACCATTATGTTTATTCTTTTTGTCCTTCCTCTTCTGCTGTTTGAGATCTACAAGCCTTTCTTCCCATTTTTGCTGCTATCTCCCCCTCCACCAGTACTTTAAAGATCCATTGAAACATCAGACAGAGAACAGCATTAATAGGAGGGTAAGACTGCCAGGTGCATATTTTGGCCGGCCAAACAATGCATGCCAAACCACAGGTATTTTATGAGACGTTTCCTGTTATGAAGATTTTTTTCCTCTGTAGAGATTCTTTGTTACTTCACCCCCCACAACTCCCATTTTTCACTCCCTCGGCTACTTTTCCTCTCCCCCTTTCCGCTCTCCTCTATGGGGCTTTTTGTCTTACTGAGCTATGTCATGCTACAAAACATCATAGTTTACTTAGCACCACTCAAGTGAGGCCTTTTGCAAATACACAGAAAAGCATATTTCCTTGCAAACATGGTAAAAGCAAGCCTCGTTCAATTCTGAATGTAAAACAAACCAAAATATCCCTCCACAAGCCTCTTGTAATGTTTCAAGGACTCAGATTTATTACGGCACGAGCCTCATCCATCAAGTGTATGAAGTGGACTAAGAAAGGGAGAAATATACAGTAGGTCCTTGTTATCCTGGTCCCAGGATTTCCCATGGATAACAAAATCCATGGGTGCTCAAGTCCCATTAAATATAATGGCATAGCAAAATGGTGTCCTTTATACACTATAACCTGGAAAATCAAGGTTTACTACTTGGAATTTGTACCTTTCAAAAATATTTTCAAGCCATGGATGCTTGAATCCGTGGACAAAAAATCAGCGGATAAGGAGAGCCGACTGTATAGACTGGGTTGATGTGGAGTTACTCCTAAAAGGTATGCCATTCACCCTGACTCCCTGGTGATCCAGAGAGTTTATATGGCTTGCTATCTGCAGGACGTAATACAGGTATGCCTCAGTTAACCAAGGCTGCATCCACACTGCAGAAATAATCCAGTCTGACATGACTTTAACTTCCACGGCTCAATGCTATGGAATCCTGGGATTTGTATGTTGTTGTGGCACCAGAGCCCTCTGACAGTAAGGTAAAGGTATTCGCCGTTGACAAGGTTGTCAAGTCGTGTCCAACCATAGAGGGTGGTGCTCATCTCCATTACTAAACCGAAGAGCCAAAATTGTCAGAAACTATTATGTGATCATACCTATTTGTCTACTTGCATTGGAATGCTTTTGAACTGCTAGATTGGCAGAAGCTGGGACTAGTGATCGGAGCTCACCCCATCATGTGGCACCCGGGTCTCAACCTGCCAACCTGCCGATCCTGCAACCAACAGAGTCAGCGTCTTAACAACTTGTGCCACGGCATCCCTTCTCTCCAACAGAGAAGATGAAGTATCTCACAATACTTCAGCCTGGGGCTGTTGGTTGGCAGCAACAACCCACCTGCACCAGCGGCCACAGAAAATGGACAGTAGAGGTGTCCTGGTTGGAGGAGGTTGGTGGTGGCCGGAGAAGAGTCTTGGGTTGGATAGTGAGTGGCCGCTTCATTGGGTGCTCATCCTCCTCTGAAGTGTCACCCAGTGAGGTCTGAACCCCTCACACCCCGCTTATGATGCCCCTGACTAGAGGCTTTGTTAAGTGAGATATGCCTGTACTACAAACCCTATTTTTCCCTATCAGAGATTAGACAAGTCATTTTTTTGGATGACAACACTCAGAATCCTTCAGCCAGCATGTCCACTGGCCTTGCTGGCTAGGGGATTCTAAAAACTATGAAATCATTGTGAAGTTGAAGGCTTTCACAGCCGACATCCATAGTGTTTTGTGGGGTTTTTCGAGCCATGTGGCTGTGTTCTGGAAGAATTTATTCCTGACGTTTTGCCTGCCTCTGTGTCTTCAGAGATGGAGGCAAAACGTCAGGAATAAATTTTCCCAGAACACGGCTACATAGTTTGGAAAACCCACAAAAAACTAGAAAGTAACTTTTCCAAGCTTCTGCTTCTGTGAACCTGAAGAGGGCACACAGGAGTTTATCAGGCAAGCAGAACTGGAAGTATAATCCGATGGCAATCTGAATCCAATCATGGGATTTAACGTTATTGCATGATAGACCGCCACATGCAAATTCGGGTGACAGGAAGTCAGTCCGAACACAATCATGTGGTTTCACGTTATTGCGTGATAGACCGCCACATGCAAATTCGGGCAATGGCATGCTATTTTCGGGCAATGAGGAGCCAGTTTGAATGCAATGCGTATTCACGTAATTGCACAAAACTAGCGACTTTAAGTGAATGCATTTTGGCCCCTCTTTCTTTTCATTTGAATTTAAGAGAAATTCCTCCTGTTTGATAAACTCCGCAGTCTATACATAGGGCTAAACCACACTGCTTTAAAGTTCAGGATCTCTCTCTTTTTGGCACATGCGCTCTAGAAGCACATCAGGACCCTCAAGCACAGGTGAGGGAGGTTTAAACTTTCCTCCCATCTGTTTCTTATTTCAAAATTTGAAACATGTGGAGGATACTAATATGGGGGCAGGGGGCAGAATTCCACTGACATCCATAGAGATTGTAAAGGGGTTTTTTTTAGTCCCCATGGTGGTGATGGTACGTAAATAAAAATAAAAACCATATGGCATGACGATTTAAACCTTTCCCACCATGATCACTGCTCCCAATCCACTGCTTATTTTAAGTGAAGAAAGACAAAGGTCTTAAACTGAGTGATACTTATTTAGTGTTGCATGTAGTTTAAACCTGTAGTCGCTCACTATTAGTTTATTTTGAGATTGTAAATGTGGCTGCTCTGCCACAGGCTACATTCAAGGCAATGTAATGAAATCTCATGCATGACAAAGTAATAAGGTCAGACTCAGACTCCTTGACAAACAGAGCAGGTCAAGATCCACAGCAATGCGCAATGAATTCAATATTTGAAAATTATATATATATATATATTAATAAAGATATATTAAATAAATTATTTGAAAATTCTGCTAGTAGTGTCCAATGGCAGCTGCTTTTCTACTGGATATTTCCCACTTGTAGACTATAGACTCAATCCAGGAGAATAAAAGCTATCATTTAAATCCCCTTATATCCCCTATATATGTGTATTCTTTGTGTTTAAGCAGCCTTGCGAAAATAGCATTTTTGTGTGTGTGGAAAAATAGGTTTTCTTTAAAACAAAACAAAAATAGCGTATGCAAAAGACGGAGGAAACATGTTAGCTGGAAACACAAGCAGCACGGCCATTCAGAATCACATTTATTTAAACAAATATCAGGCATTGAGAAATCTGCCCTGAATGATAAAAGACTGCATACACTCTACACAAATAATGCAGTTTGTTGTCACTTTAACTGCCATATATAGCTCCATGCTAATGGGATGAGAGATGTGTAGCTTCCTTTGTCAGAGAGCTCTGGTGTCACAATACACCACAAATCCTAGGATTCCATAGCACTGAGCCATGGCAGCGGTGTCAAGCTGCACTATTTCTGCAGTGCAAATGCAGCTGAAATTAAAATGGTCATTACAACCAGCAATTTCCCTCCTCAAACCTTTCCTGCATCCAACAAACCTGCTCCAAGTGGATTTTATGGGGCAAAAGAGGGAGGACTGTGAAGTCCCTATACCACTGGTATTTTGGATCCAAAGCGCATAGCTGGATCTTGGCCAAAGAGTACCATGGAGAAACCAATAGAACATGCAATAAAGAAAGTTTTAAAAGGTTAAGAGTATCCAACCTGGATGGCTTGGCCATTGTGTATTACGTATTATTTGCAAATTGCTTGGTTTGAAGAAAATATTAATTGGTCTGAGAGGGGATCATATATTGCTAAATCATGGGCCTGTTCCAGACTGCCAAAATAAAGCTGCTTCGAGTCTCTTTGGAGGTATGCTGTTTAAATGATGCATGCACCCTAAGAATCTGGAAGCTGCACCAAAGCTGCCCTCCAGTGCTTAGGAATGGAGTATGGCTTTGGCGCGACCTCCGGACTCTTAGGACCCATGCATCATTTAAATAGCATACCTCCAAAGAGACCCGAAGCAGCTTTATTTTGGCAGTCTGTAACAGGCCTTAGTTTTGCAAACAAATTCAAAGGTTAAATAAGGATCCTTCCGCACAGACACCGAACCACTAGATGGCAGGCGTTAATATCTAGCTGGTTCAGGAGATTGCACTGCAAAGAGGAACAGGACAGGAGAGAGATCAGCAGGGATTCCCTTCTCTACAATAAAGGGATGTAAAACCAGAGGCTTGCCTTCTGTGTTAAGATTTCTTCAACGCACCTTCATGGGCAGATCAAGGCTGCTACTGCGCTTATTTAATACCTTGCCAGATCTCTAGCAAAAGCAGCAAAAAAGTTGCCTGGTATCCCTCCAAAAGGTTAATTGACCATGAGAGGCAGAAAAATCAAAGGCTGGTGGGACGCTAAGCTCCTCTGAACGTCAAACTCACTTTCTTTGCAGGAGAAGATAATTGATTCTGCTAAAGCTACTCCAGCCAACCACTAGAACCCCTTCTTAGAATGGGCAGTGAAGGAGAAAAAAAGGGATCGACAGTTAGAAAGTTGTATGAAACAATCCTCTTAGGGCCAGGTTTTGACCTATAAAGCCCTAAATAGATCACACACACCCCATATGCCTTATGGTATATTAAATCTGTAAAGCAATCTTTTTCACACAATACGTAGTTAATTCCAAGGACTTGTTGCAATTTGTGGCGATGGCCATGTGATTGAATGGCTTTACAAAGGGATGTGATAATTCAATCATGTCGAATAAAAGTCTATGAAAGTCTATTAGTCATGATAGCTAAACAGACCCTACACATTCAGAAGCAGTGTCTCTCAGCCTATAGTTACTGCAAAGCAAAGAGCAGGAGCAAGCTCTTGCCTTCTTCTGAATGTTGCTTTGTCCCAAATCAGTAAGGACAGGGCCAATTCATCCCTTGTCATTGCACTTTTTCAACTACTGTATATACTCGACTATAAGTCGACCTCATGTATAAGTTAAGGACAAGCAAAGGAGGAGGAAATCAGGTAAAACAAGAATGGATGCATCACCTGTTTGTCTCCATTGTGATGACCCCCATTGGCGCATAGTCTTTTGTATGCATGTGTGGTTCTAATCCACTTCCATATTGCCTAAACCAGAGGCATACCCTCCAACATTTCACAGATAAAAACTAGGACTCAAGCAGCCAAACAACAACAGTCTGCTCAAGATGGCCAACATTACCAAAGACAGGAGATGCTGCAGCTCTTTACTTTTGCCTTAGCCTCCTGGGAAGGAAAGATTACTCCCCCTCTTTTCTTCTCTCCCCGCTGAGTCAACTGTGCACAAACTACTTTTGCACTTTGAATTCAATTTGCAACAATTGAAGAAAGCTGAGGACGAAGGGAGAAGTGGAAAGAGGAGAGAGAAACTGGGACACTTTAAAAGCACCTGTACATCTGGGAGGGCAAAGGATTAGCTAAATTGGAGAGGATGTAGAATCTTATGATCTAACTTGCAGAGCTTTCTATGCTCTAATTTGTTCTGTTTCACCAACTCCTCTGTACATCTTGCAAGCTGTTGTTCAAACAGTGG
This sequence comes from Sceloporus undulatus, assembly GCF_019175285.1. Taxonomy (NCBI): domain Eukaryota; kingdom Metazoa; phylum Chordata; class Lepidosauria; order Squamata; family Phrynosomatidae; genus Sceloporus; species Sceloporus undulatus. The sequence continues at coordinate 321,816 of NC_056530.1, read as the reverse complement.
ATCTGGAGATGTAAGTGATGTGTTGTGCTGCATTGCAGGCTACTCCCAGAACAGCTTTTCATCCTCTTGGAAGTGGGGCAAGGTCTGGCCAAACCTACACTGGGTGGGTGGTCCGCTATGTGGGTCACGACGCAGAAGCCGGGACTCCTGATCCAACTGCGATATTTTGCTTAAGCTTCTTTCTCTAAACCATGTGTTGATTAATTTCAATTGTGGTTGCATGGAAGGTCATTTTTATGATGTATGGTGGTCTTTATCATTTTTTTTTGGTTTTATGATGTTTTCCAGCCGTATAATTATAGAGTATAAAATGGGAGGCTATTTGTGTTGTAACCAGTCCTGGCTTATTGGGGAGGCAGCACAGACATTTAATTAGTCTGTGTAGCTTTGTGGATTATAACTTTAAAAAAACAACTTCAAGGAAATACATGTATATCCAGTTTGTCACTTTTTAGAACATGCTACTATGCCTTTCCAAGCTATTATTGCAAAAGGTCTTTTGTCGCTTTGGAGATGTTATTATTTTGGCAACAGGGCTAATACACTAACATTTGGCAATTCGAAACCGGCATTGGTAAAAGTAATGGTGGTACACCAGCCTGCTGAAGGAACTTCAGAAAGGCCAAGTTTAAAAAATGTTTTCTGCGTCAGAAATGCTTCTCATCTTAAAGTGCTAACGTTTTCAAAATGTCAAACTTTGGAGCAAGCTTGAAAGTTACAGCTTCCTCTAGTCTCTTGGTGCCCAAACTAGGCTGGTTTCAAGATGGCATGACTGTTGGTGCAGATGGTGTCCCTCACTATGACCGTTGTCCTCATGGACCTCACTTGTTATGAAAAGTGGCTTAGCTCTTCTGCATTTATCAGCTGCTCCTTTCGATGGATTGGCAGGACATAGCTGAACACATCAGGGGAAGAAAGGAGGAAGATGAGACAAGGAAGGCACAAATCATAGAATTATAGAGTAGGAAGAGACCACAAGGGCCATCCAGTCCAACCCCATTCTGCCATGCAGGAAATCTCAATCACAGCATCCCCAACAGATGGCCATCCAGCCTCTGCTTAAAGACCTCTAAGGAAGGAGACTCCATTATACTCCGAGGAAGAAGTGTGTTCCACTGTCGAACAGCCCTTACTCTCAGGAAGTTCCTCCTAATGTTGAGGTGGAATCTCTTTTCCTGGAGCTTGCATCCATTGCTCCATTATGTCCTGTTCTCTGGAGCAGCAGAAAATAAGTTTGCTCCCTCCTCAATATGTCATCCCTTCAAATATTTAAACAGGGCTATCATATCACCTCTTAACCTTCTTTTCTCCAGGCTAAACATCCCCAGCTCCCTGAGTGGTTCCTCATACAGAATGGGTTCCAGACCCTTCACCATTTTGGTCGCCCTCCTTTGGACACGCTCCAGTTTCTCAATGTCATTTTTAAATTGTGGTGCCCAGAACTGGACACAATATTCCAGGTGAGGCCTGACCAAAGCAGAATAGAGTGGCACTATTACTTCCCTTAATCTAGATACAGTACTATACTTTTATTGATGCAGCCTAGAATCACATTGGCCTTTTTAGCTGCCGCATCACACTGTTGACTCATGTTCAACTTGTGGTCTACTTGGACTCTTAGATCCCTTTCACATGTTGTCTCGTTCAACCAGGTGAAGCAAGCCACATCTGGGGGTGAAGGAAGGAAAGTAGTTTACTGAGTCCAGTATCTGGCCAAAATATTCCTTCCACTAATGTCACAGCTGTGGGGGGAAAAGGGAAACATATTTATAGCATGACGGTGCTTCCATACCCAGAGTTCACATGCACTGAAACACATCTGTGGTTCCTGCCACACTGCAGAATTAATAGAGTTTGACACCGCATTAACTGCCCTGGCTCAGTGCAATGAAATTCTGGGATTTGTAGTTTAGTGAGATATTTGGTCTTCTCTGTGAGAGAGCTCTGGTGCCACAACAAACCACAAATCCCAGGATTCTGTAGGATGGAGCCATGGCAGATGAAATGTCAAATTGTCTCCCTTTCTGGGAGAAAGGTGGTATAGAAATAAACTAAATCAATAAAATAATTAAATGGCAGCAACCTATATCTAAGCCCTAAATTTCTTATTATTGACCAATCTTCAACACCAGCTGTATTGATTTTGTTCTTTTGCAACAGCTTGTTCTGCACTGATTCAGAAGCCAACAGCGTTCTTAAGCATAAAGATCGATTAGGAAAAAATGTGTCAGTTCTATCGTATGCTATCAGCAGTTCAAAAATCAACCTCATCAGCTGATGGATTTGAAAAGGCAATATAAAATGTTTTGGTGTGATTTTTTACACAGGGTATTCATATGTTGAGGGGCAGGAATCACCCTCTCCACAATTTAATAAGGGCTGGAATCCGAACAGCAGGAATTCCAGCAGCTCAGGCTAGAAACATAATAGTTTTTCAGAGGTCCAGTTCAGACGTAACAGGAAACCATGGTTTCCTGCTACATGGAACAAGCTTGAGGCAAGCGTTACGCTCATTAGGCTTTCTCATCCTCAGTAAGAAAGGGTGTCAACCTTCACTGAGACGCCCTGCTGAGAAAAGAGCCAACTACGTTCCGGTTTTTAAAAACATTTTGGGACATTTTTTGCCTATGTGCAAAAAAATCTGCTGGTGCAAAAAGTTCTGGCATGCAAAAAAGACCACTGAATTTTTTTACGAACGCTCTCATGATCTCTTCCAGTGGGGTGAGAACATGCAAAAGTCTTCTATAATAGTATTGGAAGGAGCCTCATGGGTCATCTCCTGTTCAATGAACAATCTCCAGCTAAAGCATCCCCGCAGGCAGCTGTCCAGCCTGTTTCTGAAGACATCCAGAGAAAGACATCCCACCACCTCTCTAGGTAGTTTGTTCCATAGCGGATCCGCTGTCAAGAAGTTAAGAAGTTCCTACTAACGTACAATCGAAATCTACTCTCCTGTAATCTGAAACCATTAGACCTGGCCCTACCCTCTGGAGCACCTTCTATATGGCAGAGCTTGAGGTACTTAAAAAGCATCCCTCAATCTTCTTTTCACAAAGCTGAACATGTCCAGCTCCTTCAACCTCTCCCATATGTTTTGTCCTCCATTCCTCTTATCATTCTTGTTGCCCATCTCAGAACCTGCTCCAAATTGTCTATATCTTTGTTAAAATGAGATATCCAGAATGAGATTCTCCAGATGAAAGTTGACCGTTACAGAATATAGTAGGAATATTACTTCCTTTGACTTGGAAACTATGCTTCTATGAATCCAGGCTACAAAAGCATTCACCTTTTTTGCTGTAGCATCACACTTCTGGTTCATGTTCAATTTAGGATCAACAATAATCCCAAGGTCTGTTTTTCATGTAGCAGTGCTGTGCCAGGATCCCTCATCCTATACCTGTGCATTTAGGTTTTGTGGCCTAAATGCAGAAGTTTGCATTTGCCTCTATTGAATTTCATTGTAGTAATTCCTACTCAATTAATTCGAGTTCTAGTTGAGAATAAAATATTCTTATGTTAAGAACAAAATAATCAAAAGAGTTACATCTCTATGTCTACACATTCATCCCTCATCCCTCGAATGTGCCCACAAGATATCAGAAGAGTTGGCTTCGGTTTTGAAACAATCCACCAGTCTTTGTGCTGTATGAACTTCAACAAACCGTGGCTTGTTTAAACTCTAGTTAGTGAGAGTAAACCAGGGCATGAAACAAACCACAATCTGGATATCATGGGGAAAAGTGGCTTATTCAAAGCTGGAAGTTAACATTTCTGATCTCTCCTTCACAAGCACAGCGTGTGAAGCCAAATTTTGCCACAGCCCTGAAGGAGTAGGAAAATAGCAGGTCACCACAATTATCCACTGTATCAAAACCAGGCCAGAAAGCGGAAAATAGTATAAACAGCGCTATCTGAAATTGGCTCATTCAAGCCTCTTGCACTACTGCTTGTGGTTAGACAATATTACCAAATGTTTCAAAGCACTGCAATAACAGCAAAACACGAGAACAAGGATAATAGAATAGATATATGAAGACCATGCAGATATCATATCACCCTGAGCCCATCGTAGACCAAAATCTTATCTCATTTTAGGAAACAAAGTAGGTTAGTACTTGGATGGGAGACTGCCAGTGAGTCCCAGTGACCTCCAAGTAGGACTAAGGAGTTTATCACACGAAGGAGATTGGGAGTTTATAATAATAATAATAATTTGTTTTATTTATATACCGCTATTCCAAAGATCCTGTGAATATTCTGGAAAAACCACGTAATTACATGAAACGATTTCACATGATGGCGTACAAAACCCGCCATTAAAGTGGTGACAAAGAAGCATTAACACACATCTTCTTACTTTCAGCATTTCAGCAACAATGCATTTCTGATATCACTTCATTTTGTGCAATTGTGTGTGATAATCTTTGATGCAATTGATCGCCATTTTTGCTTTATTTGCAGGATGCTTTAAATGTGCTTTAATCTCTCTTTAATGCCGAAATTAGCCCCAGTGGGATAAACTCCTAAGAGAGATTGTTTCCTGGAAACCTGCAGAGCCACATGGGCCAACGAACACTTCAAGTATTGGACTAAATGACCCAAGTGTCTGATTCCAGCTTTCAGTGTTGCTACACTGATCCAGCATTGAGTGTTAGACTAGGACACTGGGAGACCAGGGTTCAAATCCCCATTTGGCTATGGAATCCCATTGGGTAACCTTGGGCAAGTCACAGTCTCTTAACCTAATGGCAAACTTCCTCTGAACAAATCTTGCCAAGAAAACCCAATGATCGGGTTGCCATAACTCAGAAATAACTTGAAGGCATAGAACAACAACAAACACTGCCCTTAGCTCTCTTTAAAATATATATATCATATGTTTAGAGTCTCTTTAGACAATACAGTGGGCCCTTGTTATCTGCTGGGGTTTGGTTCCAGGATCGCCTATGGATAACAAAATCCATGGATGCTCAAGTCCCATTAAATATAACAGCATAGCAAAATGGTGTCCCTTATATAAAATGGCAAAATCAAGGTTTGCTATTTGGAATATATACTTTAAAAAATCTGTGGATGCTTGAATCCATGGATGAAACTGTATCACTATCTGCTAACTATTTCCTAGTTTAGAATTCAACCCTCCCTTTATGTTAAATCTCCCCAAACCACATTAAGGACAGTAATTTAGCAGGGAAATACACTAGAATATTGAAACTGATTCCAGTAAATAGGAGATCACCACCCGATATGCACAGTTGGTTAGTCACTGGCATTACACATAATGCATGAAGTCTTACACTGGACTGTGCTGGGACACCTACAAACCTGAGTCTCTGTCCAACTCAGTTCAGTGGACCTGCAGCCTGTTTAACTTGAATAATCATATCTTTAAGCAAAATCCAATTAGCCATGGCATTCTGGAACACTGAACTGTAGCTTTTAGCAACTGCTTTCCCCCACACACCAATGCTTAGCTTCCCCAATGGGATCCTAGCCCCTGGCTTACACCCAGCTTGCTGGAGATGGCATTGCAAACTCAGCTATTTATGGCAATGCGCAGTGCAGTCTGCAGACAGCAAGCCTATTTACTAACCACAACAATTCAGTACATCTCCCTTGGCCGGCTTCATGTCTCAGGCCGTGGGGTTTGGGTCTGAAACGGTATGCTATGAGAGCCTGGATTGACGCTGTCACTTGGATCCTGGTCTTAATCGACAAATAGGCCAGATTGGTTTTCGTTAAAAAAAGGAAAACAAGGTCATTTTAACCAGCAGCATCACTGGTTCCATTTGGGGTGGGAAAGAAAGATTTTCAGTGTGACACCAAACTGAGTTCCAAGTGAGAGACAGTGTGGTGTAGTGGTTTGAGCATTGGACTTTGACCCTGGAAACAACTTCTATCACATCATCCCAAAATAACTTTTGTTGGGGTCTTTATCAACCAGAAATGATGTATTGTCATTTTCAGGTTACCAACTGGACAAGAGCAATGACAGGAATGGAAGCAATACAGGGTAGATTCTCAGGGGGATGTCTGGGATTAGAGGGTGTTTTGCACATTTTTAGGGCTTTTTTACTCCCCAAGCCATGCAGAATCTTTCTAAAATCATGCAGCATTGGGGAGGGGGGGGAGGGAGGCTTTGAACACTGTAAAATGTGTGTCTGGCAGCGGCATGTTGCCTGCAGGCCACATTTGCCCCATCCCTGAAGGACTGATGAGTGCTGAAGTTGATATGGGAAGGCTCTTTTACACAAAGTGTGATCAAACAGTAAAGGGAAACCCAACTCTGTTCATTTTTCAGTGACAGTTATGCAAGTCCTCTTCAGTTCTTAGAATGATTCCTGGTTGGCTAGAACTGACTGACATAGGAGTTTATCACACGAAGGAGATCGGGAGCTTATCTGTTGAATATCCAGGAAAAATTGCATAATTAAGCTAAACGATTTCATTAAAGTGGTCACAAAGAAGCATTAACACACATCTGTTTACTTTCGGGATTTCAGCAATAATGCATTTCCGATATTGCTTTGTTTGCGCATTTGCATGGGACAAACATTCACGCAATTACTTGCCATTTTCACTTTATTCGTGGGATGCTTTAAATGCACTTTAATCTCTCTTTAATGCCAAAATTAGCCCCAGTGTGATAAACCCCATAGCCACACTGAGTATGTGTGACTGATGCAGGGTCATTATTTTATCCCAATTGGCTTCATTTCTCCCTTAAGATGTTAGCATGCACCGACAGTGGGCCCTTGGTATCCGCTAGGGTTTGGTTCCAGGACTCCCATGGATAGCAAAATGGCTCAAATCCTATTAAATACAATGGCATAATAGAATGGTATCTTTATATAAAATGGCAAGATCAAGGCATGCCTTTTTGAATATATGCTTGAATCCATGGATACAGAGGGCTGACTGTATACCAGACTGACTTCATGTTGTTGTGATACCAGTTTGCCCAGTATGTGGTTCCTGCTTGGTTGGGAACACTCAATGAGGCACTAAACTTGGGAAAAGCCAAAGCAGGAGCAGCAGCAGAGGGAGACTGGGAAGCAGTGGCTGCCAAGAGCCATAAAAGAGTAAAATTACTAGATCTGCTGTGCTTCCAAAAAATCATTATTTTGGGGCGGGGGAGAGAAGAGTCTAAATGCATGCAACATTCCACTAATACCAGTAGAGACCCTTTTTACAGGCTGTATATTGGATTGATGCAGAAATATCTTGTAACATACACAATGCACGTTTTCAAGTAAAAGAGTACAGTCAGCCCTCGTATTACACAACCTTGTATTACGTGTTTTTCAGTTAAACACAACCGAAAAAAATATGTTCCCTCTAGGCATTTGCTAGGTTCTTCAGCATAATACTGTGGTATGGTTCTGCCAGACATTAACCATAGAGTCACACTGGAGGACCTAGAAATGCCTAGAAAATGGTTTCCTTTAGGAATCTTTAGTTCCTCTAGTACAGTGATGGTGAACCTTTTACAGACCGAGTGCCCAAACTGCAACCCAGACCCCACTTATTTATTGCAAAGTGCCACATTCCTCTGGCTTTCTAGTAAGAAACTCTGGCAAACTCTGTGCTAGGGCAACAGCATGTGTGCCCACAGAGAGGATTCTGAGTGCCACCTCTGGCACACGTGCCATAGGTTCACCATCACTGCTCTAGTATGACTCCATGGCCAACTTCCATACCGCAGAATTGTGTCGGAGGAGTTAGAAAATGCCTAGAGAGAACACTTTTTAGTTCATTTCAGGTAAGAAAAATAGCGTTCCTGGTTATACACAAAACAACGTATTATGCAAAGGTCCCAAAACGGATTCCTTGCATACCACACAGGCCGACTGTAGTTTGATTTTCTTTCTCTTTTAAAGTTTTGTTTCTTAGCCACTGATACTGACACAGAAATGAATGTAGAACACATTCTTGGATTTGGTGGAGCTAAACAGGATGGGAAGATCTGAAAGTCAGCAAGGGCAGCGCTAGACAAAACATACACATTGTGTTAGCAGCCACCGGTGACAATGCAACCAGGCGAGTTTGCTTGGGGCTGTGTTTCAGCCTTGTTCCAAATCTACGGTTTAAAGCAACAAGACCAGCACAGTGAGCTCAGTCAAGGAATAGCGGCATAGTTATGGTTTGGCCTCCTTCTGTCCTTTCCAGGTGCATTTTTCCAGCGTCCTTTGATACAATATATATTACAAATAAACATCATTGTGTTTATCCCTGGACCTCATTAGGATGCACTGTCTGTGCTTCTGGGCCAGGGACTTTATTTTTGGAGTGGGTGTTAAGGACACATTCCTTCAAACGTTATGCTTGGGACGTGCAGCTAAAATGTTTGCCGTTTCCAGTCTGAAAATGGAGGAGTTACAATAGCAAGGAAGAAATGGAAAATAAAAAAAAAAGGCTAGGTTGGACTGGACCACAGCCACATGGGCTCAGATTAACAAGGAGTTAGAAATATCTCCAAACAAGGTTTTGCTTGGCCGAAAGCCGCGTAGAAAATATACCCCGCGAGTTAGCCGAGTTGGAGTTGCAGTGGCATTCAAGGTGTAACCACAGTGTGCATGCGAGGGAAGTGTAGGTTACTTGTCATACTTCTGTGTTTAACCTGCTACAATATACTGACTCTAAGGGTTATAAAAACAAAGGGGAACCCAGCACTGTTCTATTAAATTCTATGGTAAGCTAGGAAGCATTGTATAGATTGCAAAGTTGAAGGCTTTCATGGCTGGGTTTTTTGTGGGTTTTGCAGGCTATGTGGCCATGTTCTAGAAGAGTTTATTCCTGACGTTTCACCAGCATCTGTGGCTGGCATCTTCAGACTTGTGGCATAGGGTTTTCTCCACAAGATTCACCCATAGGGCATTTGCCATTGTCTTCCTCTTATGTTGAGGAAGTGTACCTTGCCATCCAGTGCATTTCCACTGCAGAGACGGATTTGAATCCTGGTCTGCTGGGTCCAGCACACAAACCCCTACACAACGCTACACAATATTTAGATTATATCAGTGCTGAATATAATCTTGGCCTTGGTGGTAACTGCATGATGTGGGAAAAAGCTACTTACTTTTTTGAATGGTCAACTTCTTCTCCAGCAACCATACTGCACATGCTCATGCACAAACATGTTGCTGAAGTGGAGAAGCTGGCCTGTCACACATACCTACCATAAATGAGAGATATTTTCCTAGGAATAGCAACACACAGCCTTTATACGATATGTCTGAAAATACGCAAAAGGATTCAGATATGTTGTTATCAATCACTGAACCGATAGGTGTGTCAGTAGTGTCTAAATTTTCCCATCCTCATTTGATTTTGATGAGATTCAGTGACAACCAGCATTATGGGAGAGCCCACATGCTGTGGTCCCTAACTGGCACACTACTTCAGCTCTGTAGAGTATCATCCATTTTGTTTTAATGCCAATTGTATCCTAAGTACTCTAACAAAATAAAGAGATGCCACAGTGTTTGCCCACAGATCTGGTAAATTTCATTATGCAAAAGCCTTCAACTGTCTCCTTCAGATCTCCAAGTTGCCATATGCCTTCTCACCAGCAATTCCAAACCATATGAGCAAACCATGACCAATCTGGTTGGAATGAGGGTTATATATTCCTTCAAAACCACAGGCATTTTGAGGTCCTCACAAGAGCTGGTTTAGACTATTTCCACCACAAGACACTTAAAAACATTTTTGAGCCCAAAGTGTTATTTGTGCCTTGTATGAATCTAGACAGAATATGGAAGAGAAACCCATGCCTCTGAGTAAGAAACATTGTGCCAAATCATACCATCCGTTAGCATTATGATAATGAGATTAATAATCTTAGATGGGTTAAGACAACACAACAAATTGCAGTTAATCCAAACTTGAAGTGAAATCTGCCAAACTTGTCCTCTCCTGAAGGAAGAAGAGCAAGCGCATGAGCCTTAGTCTCGCTGTGATTCATTTTTAGAAAATGCAAAACCAAGAGAACACACAGTAGATCCATTAGCTATAGAGGCCTGCAAGCTTCTCCTACTGTTATTGCTGATTAATGATCAGAGATTGGAAAAAAGAGGCTGTTGAAAGTGCAAAAAGGTTTTATATTGAAAAGTGCTCTGCTTTACAGCTGGAAAAACTGTCATGCGCGACAACATTTTGCAGATCAGTAAGTGAGCCATATAGTTTGCAGCCTAGGGAGCTGTTGCACTGGGGCATAATCTAGAGATATAAAAAGTTGCCTTCTGTTTGTCCACCACGCATAGCACTGGTTACTCTGACAATCGCACACGCTCTTTGGCCGCAAACTCAACAAGAGTTGAGTTGCTACCAGATTCTTATAGAGAGAATGGAGCAAATTCCTATACAGAAGTTGGAGCAGAGAAGGGCAACAGAGATGATAAAAAGATCTTGTAGCACCTTTGAGACTAACTAAAGAAAGAAGTTAGTGGCATGAGCCTTCGTAGACTTAAGCCTTCTGAAAGCTCATGCTGCCGACTTCTTTCTTTAGTTAGTCTCCAAGGTGCTACAAGATCTCTCTATGTACTGATTCTATAGACTAACACAGTTATATCTTTGAATTCTGCCTCCAAGGATGATATGGAGAACAAAATGTAGGAAGAAAAGTTGAGGGCGTTCAACTTGAGGAAGAGAAGATGGAGAGGTGACAAGATTGCCCTCTTTAAATACCTCAAGGGCTGTCACGGAGAGGAGAGGGTAGGCCTGTCTTTGGTGTCTGAAAGGGCAGAACCCGGTCTAATGGTACCAGGAAGATAGATAGCGATTGAACGTCAGGAGCAAATTCTTGACTGTAAAAGTGGTTTGGCAATGGAATCAATTGCTGTGAGAAGTGGTGGGGTGTCTTTCTCTGGACATCTTTAAAAAGAGGCTGACAGCTACTTGCTGGGATGCTTTAGTTGGGATGCTTTTGATGCTGCAAGAGGTTGGACTCAGTGCCCCATGAGACCCCTTCCAACTCTATGGTACTGCGATTCTTTGAACTGGAGATTGGACATGGAGCCATCTGCATGTAAAGTATGTGATCCGCCACTGTTGGAATACTTAAATAAATCCCATTAGAAGCACTATGGACATGGAGATGTATCGATTGCATTCCAGCCTGATTTACTTCATGTTTTATTCTCCTTCCACCCTCAGCAAAGAACCAGCCTTTCCCAGCACACTTTCAGAAATATGGAAATCCTTTGTGAAGAACAGGGTGATGTCACCAAGTTCCCAAGAGCAATAAAAGCCACTTTGACGTTGAAGCGGAGGCTAATGCTCGTGTGATTAAAGCCCATGTGTTTCTAGTGCATATCAGGTCACACATTAACTGGAAATTGTTTTCACTGTAGCGGTGGATAAGGGTGGGTGAACAGGAGACAAGAATGGTTTTAATTTCCTTATAGACTGGGTTTTATGTACTCAGTAGTGGCGAAGCCCAAGCTGCTCCAGAGTCTTCCTCCCTCCTTTCGCTTCGCCTGAAGATAAATGCATTCATCACTATCAACCGGTTTTATTATCTGGCCAAATCTGTAGAATTCTCCTTACCCTCACTCACCCTTTTAGAGTTTACAAGACTTTCCACAGTGGTTATAGTTAATGCAAAACCATCAATAATGGCATCTGTGAACCATCTGTCTGCTTACAGCGGCTCCAGCTATTCTTAGGGAGGAAAAACAATGGGACGAATTAGTTTCTTTACGCTCAGAGCAAAGACTCTTCAGAGTCATGCACTGGATAAGGTCTGGCTTTACTGCTAGCTTTGGGTTACCATCCATACAATCACAGTCAGGAATGAAGGTACTTCTAGGCCTCTTACATATTATTAATTTAAGAGGGGAAATTGTCATTGGCAATGAAATGAAGCAATACATCAACCAGTTGACAAACCCAATGCAATTATTTGCCACCTGCTCTGTCCATGGGCCAAAGATGGGAATCTTGGGATTTGGCAGGCTAGATATGGTCTACAAGTATTCCCTTGGCTTGAAAAAGTTTCCTTACCTCTATTTTATACAATCTGGCTCCTACAATGCTATAGTAGTAGTAGTAGTAGTAATATTTTATTTCTATGTCACCTCTCCAATAAGATCGATGGTGGAACTCAGACAACTATTGGAGTAGGAGCAGTGGCATGCACTAGAGCAGTCTCTAGGCTGTTTGCTGTTATTGTTATTTGCCATCAAGTTGGCTTTAGATGCATCTACACTGCAGAAATAATGCGGTCTTGTACCAATTTAACTGCCATAGCTCCATCTTATGGAATCCTGGGGTTTGTAGTTTTGGGACAGATCAGCACTGTTCAGCAGTGAAGGCTAAAGACTATGAAAAACTACAAATGCCAAGATTCCATAGGTTGGAGCTACAGCACTTAACTTGATGTCCGACTGCATTATTCCTACAGTGTAGATACACCCTATATTCATGGTGACCCTATGAATGAGAAATCTCCATGAGCTCCTATCAACAGATCTGCCTAGGCCTTGCAAAAATTGTAGGCTTTCTTGATTGAGTCTCTCCACTTGCCATGTGGTCTTCCTACCGCCTTCAACTTTAATGTGCCTTAATTGTCTTTTCCAGTGAGTCATGCCATTGCATGATATGTATAAAGTACAATAGCTTCAGTATCAATAGTATCACAGAGCTGGAAGAGATCATCCAGCCCAACACCCTACCATGCAGGAAGACACAATCAAAGCACTCCTGGCAAACGGCCATGCAGCCTCTGTTTTAAAACCTCCAAAGAAGAAGACTACACCACACTCTAGAGGTAGTGCATTCCACTGTTAAGTGCAGTTAAGTCATCCTTTTTAATTGATGGGGAAAACCTATCAATGAACTGGCAATCATGCTAGTCCCCAGGTACAAAATATTGCTGCTGGGGCAGTTGTGATATCGCCAGTCATGCGGTCTTCTTTCCCCTTGTTCCCCCTTCCCTCTCACTATTCTCAAGTGGCTTGAATGCCTTCAATTTTTTTCTATTTCTATTTTTTTACAACTCAAATAGCATTAGCAGAATTTCAAAATTGTGTGAAAAAGTACAAAAAAATACTGAGGCATGCTGGGTAGGGCATAGGGCAAGGAGGTAATCCAAAAGACAACGCAATAGCAGAAGCAGCCCCAGTTGTGCAATTGCCAAGACGTGCGATAATGTTTGCTCTCAAATCAGTAGGCTTCCATTTTTTTTTAAACTGCCAGAAGTGCCAGTCTGCAATCCCTTAAATGTATGATATCTACACAAAGCACTGAATAACAATGAAAATTAAAAAAACAAAACCCACAGCTTTCTCTAAAAGTTACAACTAAATAAAATAATTAGGGCCTGTTACAGACTGCCAAAATAAAGCTGCTTCGGGTCTCTTTGGAGGTATGCTGTTTAAATGATGCATGCATCCGAAGAATCTGGAAGCTGCACCAAAGCTGCACTCCAGTGCTTAGGAATGGATGTGGCTTTGGCGCGACCTCCAGACTCTTAGGACCCATGCATCATTTAAATAGCATACCTCCAAAGAGACCTGAAGCAGCTTTATTTTGGCAGTCTGTAACAGGCCATGGTTTCCACTGTACACAGGCAAAAATTCTTGGTTACCACCCAACACAGTGCATTCCGTTATGTACAGTACTTCAGTTCCTGCTGATAACAAGTTTTCAGATGAATCATCTTTCCATCGTGTTTGAAATCCGCCATCACTATTAAGAGCAAGGCATTATTTTTTTAAAGATCTGTTAAGATTATCTTTCATTAGCCATCTCAGTTTTTTCAACTGTTGTTTCCTACAATTATTCCATGTCTTGCCATTGCCCTGGAAGCTGGTTCGCTTTCTTCTGACATTTCAAAAGGGCCCTTATAATAGTTGGTTTAAAAACGCATCTACCCAATTAGAGTTTCAATGAGATCAAACACAGCTGATAAGTTCCAGCATCCGAAAAGAGTTTCACGGTTTACCAGATTTACACACAGTCGAGGTGGCAAAATATCTGGCACTTCATGTACGGGACTGCAGCTCCCATTAACATTTCCCAAAGGTTCCCAATGGGAACTATACTCCAGATCTGGAGGGGCGGACGTTCCCCATCACTGCTATACAAGTCTATTCAGAAATTGTCTAGTTATATGAAGTGTAAGACCTAACCACAACAAATACTAAGGAAATATACTTTATATATATGTACCCGACCAGTGATACCAAACCACCGATGACAGTTGAATGTGTTTCAACAATCTCCAGATAACAACTACAATGGTTGTTTCTGAATAGGAGTCTTGACCTTGTTAACATCACCTCGAAATCTTCAGAGAAAATGATTTTACAGTATAACCAGGGTTTACCAATGCAATCCTAACTCAAGGAAGCAGCAGCTATTTGGTGGTTGGAGGTAAGGATTAGGTGCAACTTTCTTCTGTTGGCAGAAGTCGTCTTCTGCCACCTGATCTTAGAGATCCATTGATAGTGCAGTCTCTTAGCAAAACTGCTCTGCTGGCTAAAACCTGCTGACAGATGAGAGGTGAAAAAAAGTGGAATAGGGATAGGGCAAGGTAGGAACTGAGTTACACCAGATCCAAGCCTTCTCCAACCGAGGGACAAGGGACAATGGCGGCTGAATGTTAGGCTAGAAAAATACATACAAGTATTCCTTAGGCTCAAAGGAGTCTGAGTGCAAAGCAACTTCAGCTGGTCCAGCGTTAGCTGACCCTTGGAAAGTATTGATTTTGGTCAGAAAATTAATTTATTCATTTATTCATTCTCATTCATTCACTCTTTCCTTTCATGTGTTATGCTGCCTTTCTCCCAGAGTGGGCAACATCTTAACTGAAAAATGTGGAGACTATAGAGGGTTAAAGAGTAGCCACAAATTTCTTCAGCTGGTAGAAATGCCTTTTTCTGCTGGTTGATCTCTTGAGATCTTCCAGCAGAACAATCTGTCAGCAGAGCTTCTCTTTTGGCTAAGACCTGGCAGGAGAAAAAAAAAGTTGGCTCCTGTTCATTTAGGATTGTGCTCTAAGTTACTTAGGGGTTTATCACACTGGGCCTAATTTTAGCATTAAAGAGAAATTAAAGCCCATTTAAAGCATCCTGTAAATAAACTGGAAATGGCGAGTAATTGCGTGAATGATTATCACACGCAATTGTGCAAATAAAGTGATATTGGAAATGCATTGTCGCTGAAATCCCGAAAGTAAAAAGATGCGCATTAATGCTTCTTTGTGACCACTTTGATGGCAGGTTTTGTGCAACATCATGTGGAATTGTTTCGCATAATTACGCAATTTTTCCAGGATATTCACAGGATAAACTCTCGATCTCCTTAGAGAGAAATGGTATAGCTTAGTAACAAAGTGAAACAAGATGAGAGGCAGGAAGACTTCAGTACAAACATGACCTCGCTAGTTGGCCTCAGACAAAACACAAGCTTAGCTGCAGGGCAACACAGGTCTACAATATTGACAACCCTACTCACCTGCTTTACAAGATTGTGGTTTAAAGAATTGAAGCACGATTTTAGGATTCTCAGAACACTAACCCATGATTTAAGTTTTACCTGCCTGAACAACTGCACCCATCCCTGCCTTTCCCTCTTATTCTCCACATGATAGTAGAAGATTAGAAGATTTTGATTGAGGTTAGCATCAAACTGCAACTAGATGCTTCTAATCTCCTCTCCTTACACACTGGGGAGCCCTTGAAAGTGCTACCATCATTTTCCAAAAGCAGCAAACGGATGAGAAATCGATGCCTGGATCTCACTCAAAAGTTCTCGGTTGCGTTTTATTAAGGGAAAAGAAGAGCTATTGGGTTGGACTCTTATTCTTTCCCTTTCCTATCCTATGGTTACAGTACTAGCAACATATATCTGGATCAGCCCCAGGCTTCAAAGACTCTTAGCGCATTTGTTTCCTTCATTGTATTCATTCAGAGAACTACACTCTTCCCTCCACATTTGCGGCTTTGACTTTTGCAGATTTGATTATCCACGTATTTTATTAATATGTTCTCTCTAGGAATATCTAGGTCCTCCAGTGCAACTCTATGGTTAACGTTAACCAAAAGTCACACTGAAAGGCCTAGAGAATCCTAGAGAGAACCCTCCGCAAGGCATTTGTAGCTCCTCCAGCATAATTCTATGGTCAATGTCTGGCAAATGTTGACCACAGAGTTGTACTGGAAGACCTACAGATTCCTAGAAAGGTGTTCTCTCACATAAAAACATAGTGCTTTTGTTATTTGTGGTTTTTCCACATTCACGGGGGTCCTGTGCTCCTAACACCAGCGAATGAGGAGGGACTAGTGTATTATCCTAGTTTCTGTAACCAGAGATATTTGGGTATAAATTAGTAAGGTCTAATGATACATGTGTCCCATTCAGTTCAGACCATGGTTTGCACCTTAAAAGGGTGTTGGTACCCCTTAAATTCATCCATCTTAAGGCAAGGAGGAGGAAGAGTGAAGAGAGAAAAAGAAAGAGCGAGAGAGAGCTGAATCTGGGGTGGCAGAGGGCAATGAGAGAGAGAGAGAGAAAAAAGAAAACTTGTTTATGCTTCTTTTAATATCTTCCTTCTGTTTTACATTTACAGTCTTTTCAAAAGATACGGCGCGTGGGCTTTGCCAAGATTCCTAAAGAGATATCCTGAGAAATGTAGACCGGTTTCCCAACCAAAATTCAAAGAAAACAAATGTCAGGGCCAGCAATTGATATGAAATAGTTTAAAAATGAGAAAAAGCTGCCTCAGAGCTAGGTTTACATTAAGCTACATTTCTGCAACAAGCGGGAGGGGAGCCTCAGAAGACGCTCTCCCAGCCAAAAGGAGAGAAAACCTGAGCAGGGTGGAAAAGGCTAAGGTTACCTGCCAGAGAGATGTCCAGAAAAGTCATTGGCAAAGGGTAGCTGGGGGAAACATCAATGCTTTCTGCTACATATTAAGCCAGGGCATAAGTGGGGCATGGACATCCTTTAAAAAAACAACCTGTTCTATTTGGAGCAGTCTCACAGAGACAGACAACGCCGCTTGCCAGCCCATCATGCTTTTTAATAGCCTGCCTGCTCTTACCTATGTGTCCCAGCAACAAAAAAATAATAGTACTGCGTAATTGTTGATGTGGAAGAGCTGGAAAGCATACCCCAAAGTATAAATAGTCCATCAGCCAAAGAGGTTCAATTGCAGGGATGGGATGCAACCGACAAATAGTCTCGTGAGAGAGAGAGAGAGAGAGAGAGAGACGAAGTCGAACCTAGAGACTGAAACAAACTAGTTCAGGAAAGTTCCCGAAGGTCAGACTTGAGCTGGCAAGACCCATCTCTCAGTCGCCAAAAGCTTACAGAGAAGCTTTCCTCAAAATGAGTGTAAGGCCACCGGGTCCAGCAAGTTCAGCTTTTTACAAAGCTCCCTTTAATTGCCAACAACCTTGTTTTAGAAAACCTCCATAAGTATCGGTGTGTCAAGCAAAACTACGGTGGAAAAAAGAAAAGGCTAGAAGATCAGATTTCAGACCAGGGAAAGTAAAAGATCAACAGAAAAAGGGCTGCCTCAGAGAGTTGGCTGAAAGGAATGCCAACTGAGGAGGCCCTCAACAAGGTGCTATGCAACAGGTCCCTGGGAGCTGGAGCTGCCATCTTTGTTTTTCCTCAGTCGTCTTATCATTCCATGGCATTCAATGCCTCCAGGGTAATATTTTTTTAATCCAAAATTTCACAGAATAACAGGCATTGTATCTTGAGTGGTGATGGTAGCTGCACCTATAGCTTGTGGGGTGTCCAGAGTAGAGTACAGTGCGCCTTTGGTATCAATTGGCGTTTGGTTCCAGGACCTTGCCTGGATACCAAAATCTGTGGATGCTCATTATATACAATGATTTCCCTTATAAAAAAATATATGCCAAAATCAATGTTTGCTTTCTGGAATATTTTCAAGCCACGGATGGTGGAATCCGTGGATGCAGTTATATATAGGAGGCTTCTAGGTCAGAACATTGGTTCATTCAGTTATTATCAGCTTTGACAATTTTCATGGCATAGGCGATGGAATCCGTGGATGAAGAATATGGATAAGGATGGCCAATTATATACAACAGGCTTCTAGGTCAGAACATTGGTTCATTCAGTTATTGTCAGCTTTGACAATTTTCATGGCATAGGCGATGGAATCCGTGGATGAAGAATACATGGATAAGGATGGCCAATTATATACAACAGGCTTCTAGGTCAGAACATTGGTTCATTCAGTTA